>NC_061493.1:21433173-21578173 GCF_022539355.2 Hippoglossus stenolepis | reverse complement strand
GAAAATGTCAAAATAAGACCTATTCTGAATCCAGATGGAGGTGGAGATTAAAAAAGAAAGAAAGCAGATATATGTGAAATGAGAAATACTTCAGCAGCAGTATATGTTTGCAGTAAGTATATGTGTAAAGCAATCCAAAGCTTGGCTTTAAAGCTTTAACCAGGATTTAACCAGAAAGTGGAAGCTGAACAAAAGTTCAACATCTAGTTTGACAACTCTTGATTCCACAATTCTGGTGGATGTGAAGAATTAAATGTGAAAGAGAAACAAGATGTCTAAAGTTAAAGGTCAAGGAATCAACATTATTTGCATTATAGGATGATCAAATGACAAGTATGTTCCGGTTGTGAACATATTTATTTGTATGCATGTGTGCACACTTGCATAAGGCATGTATTTGTCCTGCAGTCCCCCCCGAGGACCCGGTGGTGGACGGATCCCCGGAGCTCCTGCTGATGGCTGGGACTCCGTTCAACCTGACCTGTGTGACCCGCGGGGCCAAGCCTGCAGCGCACATCCAGTGGACCAAGGATGGAGTCGCTGTGGAGGGAGCCCACCAGTCCACGGTGACTCACACGTGCAGATGATAGCAAACACACACACACACACACACACACACACACACACACACACACACACACACACACACACACGCGCGCAGGCGGAAAAGAGTCATGCAACATAAAACAAACATAAAACGCATAAAGTTTATTAGACTAAAATGAGATCTGCTCAATCTCATTTTGTTTATGGAGGTACAGGTTCTAATCTGCTCCTCGGTAACATCAGTCTGTTTATTTGTTAGTTCATATGCTTTTTGCCGTTGGCACCGCGAAGGGGGAAGTACTGTATGTACACCACAGGACACGCAGCCGCCCTGGAGACCTGCATCAGGGAATGTACAGTGCACACACACACACACACACACACACACAGTTTGTGACTTTCTTGCTTCTCATTTGACAAAATAACTTACTTATTGAAAGTAAACCTGTGGGGAAAAAGCTTATTGTGCCTTAAAACGAGACTTTAAGCATTAGGGACCCAATTAAGCCAGTGTTTATTTTCAATGGTGGCAAGAAAGATCACAAACATCACTTTTACCTGCTGTTACAAGGCCGGTTCAAAAGCTGCAACGTGAGGAGGAAGTCAACACCACTGCGAATAAAACTTCTTGTGGTGAAGCGAATCCTCAGCGTGGCTTCACGTCGAGTTCAGCTTTGGTGAACTTTGACCGGTGACCTCGCAGCCTCAACCAATAGCAGCAAGCTTTGTGTGGTTGTGTCATTGGTGCATCCTCCTCCTCCTCCTGCTACAGCCCGTCTCCTTCTCCTCTTCCTCACCAACAACAACTCCAGCATCTTCCTCTGTTCTTCACCATACATTTTCTCACAAGCAGAAAAAAACACTTGTCTACATGGTCCACGAAGGAGGAAGTCTTCAAGGACCATGAAGACCACGTTGGCTGAAGAGGAAAATTTTAATCCACTTCTCTCTTCTCTTGCCGCTGCTATTACCTCTTAAGAAATGTTTCTCCACCAAATGAATCCTGGGATATGTTGGCCCAAGAAGGATCCACCTATTGGAGCCGTTTGAAGGAGCCTTCAAACGCAGCCTCTGAAGGACGCAGCTCCGGACCTGAGACACTCACAGCTCCAGCCCACAGCTTCACACGGGTTCAATCAGTGAGCAGCCGCGAGGACAGAAACACAGAAATTGGAAAAGCAACAGAATGACACGTTGCACTTTATCAAACTAGAAACTTGTCAACCTGTAAATGTGAGTGGAAGGAAAAAACACTTCTCACTCGCGAGAATGAAGTGTTTTGTGTTATTTAGTGAAAGGAAAAAAACCAACATACTTCATCACATCCCTGTAACAAATCTCCTTCTTGATATCATTCATTTTTCGTTCATTAGTAGCATCTTGGTTCCACTCAGGCAGAATCACAACATTGAGAACTTTGGCTTTTTCAACATTTAAGAGGTTTTAAACATTGAATAAAATACCTGCAGGGATACTTGAGTTCTCATGAGCTCTTAGCAGTGATTCCACTCAGATGCACTCGTGGTTTTTTCGCTGGCAAAAAGGAAACGTCTCAAAAAGAAACTGACTCCGAACCAGCGTCCATCTCCAGACGTGTTGATCTCCATCAGATGAGTCGTGACCTGATTCAGCTGAACCAGTGTGGAGGCCTGACATCTTCATTCATGCTGTTTTTCAATAGCCCTGCGTCTACACTGCTGTGTGTGTGTGTGTGTGTGTGTGTGTGTGTGTCTGTGTGTGTGTGTATCATCACACACCTTCCAATGAGCTTTTTTATCAAACAGCTTGAACCTGAAGAAAAAAGAAGCAGCAGCCATGGATACAGAAATAGACATCAGCTACTTTCCACATTTAAAGATCGTGACACAACTTGAAACACAAAGATCAAGACATAATTAACCTGCAGACACACACACACACACACACACACACACACACACATATATATTATATTATATATACACAGAGGAAAGAGCTGCAGGTCACACTTATCGCTGTGATATATTTTGCACTCTTTCCTCCCACATTCACACTCCTCACGCTCACTTCTACACACACACACACACACATCCTCACACATATGTGCGTCTTTGCCTTCGTACGCAGCAGCAAACAGTGACTCACACTCTCAAACACAGATGTTTTTTTACATCTCTTGCAGCCTGCCCCCCACACACACACACATGCTCATACATATTACATACTGCACTTATGTTACCGCGTTACTGACCACGCATTCTACACCACAGCGGAAGCTCAACACACTTTCTCGACAGATTGTGTAGCTGCACTGCAAAACACCACGTACCTCGTCAATCCAGGAGACGTGTTATGGTCATGACTTAATGTTCTTATTGTGCAGAATTCATTTTATTTGAATGATTTTATCTTTGACGGCAGCAATTGAGGATTATTTTTCCATAATTGTTTTCACCCGTAGATTATTTTCCAAATTAGAAAAGCATTTAATCTACATAATTTCTCAAATTGTTGAACAATGTTAATCCCAGAGGCCGAAAAGCTTCTTCTGTCCGAACAAATCAAGTACATCAGATTTACAACAATATAATAATGAGACAAGCAGCGTAAAGAAGAGCTGATTAGTTAATGGAACAGCATTTACTGTATTCTGTTTATTTTTTACTTTCGTAAGTATTCGGCTCTGATTTGAAAATCAAACCCAACATCTCCATAAAACTGATCTGCTTGCATTAATTAGAAAATAGCAATTTTCAAAGTTGTATTTTTTCCTGCAACAACATTTATCATCTAAATTATTGAGGACAGAACAAGAACATGAATTTCTTGTCTCCTGCATCTTTTCACTTTTGAATCTGCCTTCCCTTCCAAACCTATATTCTCTTACACCCGTGTTGTTTATTCCATGTCTACCTCCACATTGTAATTTCTATTTTCATTTTCTGCTATTAAACATTTTTCCTGACTCTAAAATAACTCTCCTATCTCTCTCTTCTTTTTTCCTCCGCGTCCTCTCCCATGATATTTCCTGTTCCTTCCTTTTTATATCCTTCCTCTCCGTCGTGCTCCTCCTCTTCTTCTTTGATCTTTTTTACTGGCTTCCCTCCTTGAATCCTCTCCTTCTCTGTTCTTTGCGGAGCAGGAGGTGCTGCCGGACAGGAAGAGGGTGACGACCAGGAGCTACCTGCCCCTCATGCCAGTCGACACTGACAGCGGCAGCAACTTCACCTGCGTGGCCAGCAACCCGGCAGTGCCCATGGGCAAACGAGCCACCGTCGCCCTTAACGTCCACCGTATGTTTGACTCTTTCTCTGTGAGGATGTGAAGGTGCAGGTTATATATTTTATTGAGCTGCCCCAGCACTTGTTGACTTTAAGGAATTATAAACATTAATTTACAGCCTTTTTTTTTTTTTACCCCTCTCTACTTCAGTTGTTCCAAATCTGACTTGAGTTGAAATTTATTTTGAGGCCAATGTTTAAATAATTAAATTCTCGTCCCTGGAGAAATAAGGATGAAGATGTTTAGTGTATTTTTCTACCAAGTTTGTCGAGAAGAGCCTGGAACCAGATTTTACTGTGATATTTACAGTCTGCGTGACTTATTTATGAGGGAAATCAAACCTCACGCTGCTTGTCAGTGGCCTAATTCCCTTTATTTGGAGTTGTCCATTGAATCAGCGTCTTCTTCTGTGCAGATCCACCCACAGTGACGCTGTCCATCGAGCCCCGCTCCGTCCTGGAGGGGGAGAGAGTCATCTTCACCTGCCAGGCCACCGCCAACCCCCCCATCATGGGCTTCAGGTACGAACACGTAACCCCAACCCTGACCCACGTTATCTGACGTGTTGGTGTTGGAGCAGTGGGGCTGTTAGACGCTGTAACACTGTGGCTGTGAGCTGAGGTCTGATGCTCCAGCTCAGGGTCCCAGTGTGGGAGCACTGCCAGGCACTTAGGCACTAAGCCTATTGACTGTGCATTGAAATGCCATCTAATGGCAGATGTGCAATGTGGTCTATAATATGGTGCAATATATGATTTTGAGTTCTGGCAGGAAACAGTATGAAGGGAAAACGGATTAAATGATTTCTTTAACTTGCATTTATTGAAGGTTTTGGCATCAAGGCACTAAAAATGTAAGTTTAGTTGTTTTAACTGATGTTATAAGAACATTTCATGTCTAGTAATGGAAACTCTCTTGGATCCTCACTTAAAAAACAATGATGCTTTTGGTTTTTCCTGCTGACGATCTGTGATGTCACCGTGGATAACCTGTACCATGTGTGTTCTGCGTCAGGTGGGCTAAAGGTGGCGTGCTGCTGGAGGGCGCCCGGGAGAGTGTGTTTGTCACCACAGCCGATCACTCCTTCTTCACCGAGCCCGTGTCCTGTCAGGTGTTCAACGCCGTGGGAAGCACCAACGTCAGCATCCTGGTGGACGTGCACTGTGAGTCGAGGGCAAACTGACCCCATATCAGTCTGAAGATCCACCGTTCACACTCTTCTTATGACGCAGTGTTTCATGTGTTGTGCAGAACACAGTCGCAGTTCAGTTTAATTGATTTATATTCAGCAAAACAAATGACAAATGTTAAAGTAAATAATTTAGTAAAGTAAATAAGTATAGTGAGGGAACATATATTAACAGTGCATGTAATTCATCTGCAAGTGAAAATATTCAATTGCAAAAATATTGAGAACCAGTTTTATTTTTGTGTTTGTTTGGTTTATACAGAATTAGAGACGAATGACATGTTTTAAAGGAAATTTGGGGGTAAATTTGATATATCTTGGTTATGCTTTATGAAAGTATGAAACTCTTTTTTCCTGTGTAACCACAGATTTGTAGCCACAGTGTGATCACGAAGTCTGTATTTCCTTAACTAAGGGTTTTCTTTTGTCCTGCCTTCTATCAGTCGGCCCAATTCTGGTGGTGGAGCCGCGGCCGGTGACGGTGGACGTGGACTCTGACGTGACCCTGAACTGTAAGTGGTCTGGAAACCCTCCTCTCACCCTCACCTGGACCAAGAAGGGCTCCAGCATGGTAAGATAAGAAAGAACAAACCTTTCACCTTTAACCTTATCGAACCACACTGATATCATTGCAATATCAAATATTTATATTTATACTGGATGTTAGAGAAAGTGGTTTTCACATGGTGGAGTTAGAGAAACATTACTTTATTAATCACAGAGGAGGCATCCATCATGTCCAGACTTTTCTCCCTCATTGTTCCCTCATTGTTATTCACTTCTTCAACCTGTCTTCTCCCTCGAAAACCATTAAAATAATTGGAAAAAGTTATCTGAGAATCTATATTCCTATCACAGCTCGGCAATAAAACAATGTCAATGTTATTTTCATCAATTGCAATGAAACAAAAGTCAGATGTTAATCAATGTATTGCTTTTGCGTTGTGTAAACACAGTGAGGAGGAATAACACACCTCATACTTATGAAAAGGTATTTTCATTCTCTGCCTATAAAGAAAATGTTACACCCACAACCTTCACAAAAATTAGTCTTTAGATTTAGGAAATAATAACGTGACATTTATCGTGATATGAAAATGTTATCTTTCACTGCCCAGCCCTCATTTCTATCATGTAAACACCTGCCACAGCTGATTTTCTACCTGTTCGGCTTCACACACAAAACAAGTCATCGATTTTTTTTACAAACGCAACAAAAGGTCTATCGTCAAATCCTCCAGAAAACCCACAATCCCAGCCCATATTAATGTCTCAGAGCCAGGCTTCATAAATGTTTGCTCAGCTGTAAAGCAGACGGTTAGTAGGAGACTCCGTCTTCATATCTTAAATCTTTAATTCATGTCTAACAAGTTAAGAAAAGCTCCAGGAAAAAAAAAGGAGAAAAAAAGACTAATGGAGCCTCGCTGAGTAAATCAACATGTTTTATGAATTAAATATGGATCTCCCTCCCTCTCTCTTATTAGCATCTCCTCCTGTCTGTCTCTGCTCTCCACCTCCACAAATCTCCCACCCTGCTCTTTAAGCCTCCGCTTATTCATGTGTCCAGGTGCTCAGCAACAACAACCAGCTGTATCTGAAGTCCGTGAGCCAGACGGATGCAGGTCAATACGTCTGCAAGGCCATCGTGCCCCGGATCGGAGTGGGAGAGACGGAGGTGACGCTCACCGTCAACGGTCAGTCACCATTCACTCACTCTGCAAAAAGACACAGAGCTGATCTGTGCGCAGCAAACACCCTTCAGAATATGGAGGAGGAATATCAGGACCAGCTTTACGTTTTTATGTTTTTTCGTTTCCGGGCCCCGCTCGTGTATCTGTATCCCTCTGACAGCCGAAGCCACTGAGCAGATAATAGAACTAAAATCATGTTGACCCGGCTTTGTTCATCCCAGCAGCTAATTTAAAACAGGCTGGAAGCCAATATTTCAGTGCTGAAACTGTCCCCCCCCCGAGAGAGCAGCAACAGCTTAATAAATCAAAACTGATTCACCAAGAACACAATGATGAAAAGTTCAAATGCGCCTTAAATCTTCCACGGCTGACAAAGTGCCCGGTCGAACCAGGGGGGACGACATTCATCGGCACGTCCTCCCTCCCTTGCAAAATATCAAGCGCTGAAAACCAACTGAGGCCGACTGCTACAGTACGACCACTCGTTCACAAACCAGATTATTTTTATTCTTCCTCACGACCGACTGCAAACCACGTTGCATCGATTTTATGGAGCCGTTTATCCTCAATCAAAGCGAAGTTACTGGATGCTGCGACGCATCAAATATGATAGATTTCTCCATTGTCCTGCCACGGATGCAAAGGTTTTGATTTATGGTTCAACATCAGATTTTTTACCACAACACAATGAGCAGCAGCAACGCAAGTGGCAATATTAATCATCGGCCTGCAGTTAAAACACCAGCCCGTGCTTCGTCTCTGCCAGCCGCTTGTTATCTCACGTTTCATTGTCGGCAGCCAGAGTGATTATGACGGGAGCTGAGGAGGAACTCGGGTGACAGAGTCTGCATCAGGAGGACGAGGAGTCCTCACAACACAGACTTCAACACAGGGGGCCGTACTTTTCATTTCCAATTAGAAACTAAAGCCCCTTTTCTACTGGTCAAAAACCACACTAACCACAGCATCTGGCTTCTGTCTGCAATGGGAACGGTTACAATCGGCGTTTACTCCCTGGTCAAATGCAATAGATCCAGGTTTCATTCAGCTCTGGCTCCAATCGGCAGAAACATGACACCTGAGTGAAATCGCGGATTCGGCAATTCAGCGAGGTGAGAATGCAGTTTTCACATGATGCACCATGGGAAAATAAAACAGAGCGGGAAACTCCTCCACTGGCGTTTAAAGAAATCCACGTATACCTGTAATAAGATAATAAGAGGTTCAATAGTCATCATGTGGCTGTGGTTCAGGAGGTGGAGCGGGTCGTCCATTAACCTGAGGGTGAGTGGTTTGATCCCCGATTCCTCCAATCGACATACCGAAGAGTTGTTGGGCAATTTGCTGAACCCCGAAACAGCTCTTCCACCATGGTGACTGTGAATGTGTGGAAGAAAAGTTCTATAAATAAATGCCGTCTGTTTATAGGGTCCTGAAATGAAAACTGGCCAATCACAGCTCTTGGCCTCCTTGTGGGTTTTCTTCGAACCCCCTTTGTGTAGCTGCATAGTTTTAAGTGGTGAATATAAATCATAACTTCCTCGTCTGACGTGTGTCTCCGAACACGTCAATAAATCCAACCTGCCTGCTGTGAAAGTCAATCTTCAAATTGAACGTGCACAGTAAAACTGACTCTGCGTCCACGGAGAAGAAAACCAGAGGAACTCACAACTTCCAAAGGTTTTTATTCCGACACATTTAGACTCTTCACTGTTCCCCGTGTAGCACACAGCCGGTTAACTGACCCTCCATCACGTGTCCGTGTCCAGCAGATGAAGCTCCCTCCATCTTACGCCATTTGGGCCCCTGCAGCGTATAAGAAGTGAACCTTTCTAAATGAAATATCTCGGTGTCTTTCTTTCCTCCCTCTGTGTCCTGTCTCGCTCGCTCAGGTCCCCCCATCATCTCCAGTGAACCGGTGCAGTACTCTGTCAGAGGCGAGAGAGGAGAGATCAAGTGCTACATCGCCAGCACCCCGCCGCCCGATAAGATCGTAAGTCCAAACTCAGAGGCTGTGATTTGTTGTAAGAGGCGCTCGGTCCTTTTCACATCGCATCGGCCTGAATCCTGATCAGAGCAGATGTGGACAGAGGCATCGTGTTCTTGGGTTGTTTGTCTGTCTATTCATCAATACGTCCGTTTGTCCATCTGGTCTTAGACTGTTCAAGTCATAACTCAAGACACGTGTTTATATCAGTTCATTACACAAAACATCTTATTTATCCTTCACATATCAGATTTTCACATTTGGTTTTATTTTGTCTTGTCTTATCTCATCTTTACTCTTAACCTGATTTTAACCTTGTTTTTTTAATTATTCACATGTTTATTTATAATAAAAATCTTATTATAATCATTATTATTAGTAGTAGTAGTAATAGTTCTAGTGTAGTATTAGTAATCAGGATTAACTTATTAGTTTTGAAGATAAAAAGTCGAATTCACTGTGACGTCATATCCATCTTATTGTTGCGAGACAGATCCAGTTGAAGTTAGTCAAAGGTCAAGGTCACTGTGATCTTACACAATATATTTTTAGCATTTTGAAAGCTGTCAGGATATTTGACGAAATCTCTACAAATTTGGAACAAACGTCAACTTGAACTCAAAGGTTAAAGGTCATTTTTATTAATTTAAGACAAATGCATAATTGTCCAAAGGAATGGGATCCTCTGGGATTGGTACATCCCAGAGGTCGCAGGTGATCTCACCTGCGACATCATAATATTCTACAAAAAACTCTTTATTCAATTCTCCCTAACTTTGGAACAGAAGGCCAGAGTCTCACCTTATCTCCTGCCGGTTGACAGGCTCACGTTGGCAGCTGACGACTGCGAGGCGGTTAATACCAGTCACTTTTCTCCGCCTGTGTAATATTCCAAACAATCGGTACAAGCGGCTTTGTTCTCCCACTGCGCCGCGGCTTCGTGAGAACGACGTGTTCCCTGTCCGCGCTGGAAAAAGTGTGAGTCATCAAAAACAGCTGCTGCTGAAATGAAACAGGAGACACACAGTACCCTGCACATAATTCAGGGAAATGGAGGGAAGCAGATGAGATTTGAGAAAATGATGAAAAAACATCACCGCTCCCACTGTTTGGTGTTTGGATAGTCGAGTGTGAGCACTTTTTAAATATGAAGAGGGAGAAAAGGGAATGAAAAAGTGAAAATTACATCAGTGCTATCCGTCCTAACTCTCAGATATCTCCCATCATTCATTTTTTATTTAGTCGACATGTCTTTTATTCTTTTCTCGGCTCCTCTAAGCCCATAAGCCATGTCACAGTTCATTTAGGCTGTTGCAAGATGCGCTCATACGCCTTTATCTCATCGCTTTGAACGATGGAACAGCCTTGGGATCTAATTGTTGCAGCAGGATTTCACCACAAGAAAACACCCCGGCCACGTGTGGAACCCCTGGCTGCACATGTGAGTTCACACGGGACAATGAGACCGTGTGAAAAGGGTCTCTGGTAAATAACGCTCGTTAATTTGACTGATCCATTAACGGTTTCCTGTTAAGTAGCTGCAGTCGCTTGTTTTCCTGCAGTCACAGACGCAGCGTGTTGTGTTCAAGTGTCTGACGAGTTCACGAACAGATTCTATTTGTGCATAGTTTAAGGTTATTGTGATAATTAATATACTGATGATAGGACAAATACATTGATTTGTTTTTTTGTCTTTTTTAGCTGATTGCTGCAAGATGCATTTATGAGTAATTTTCCGCAGCTTCCTCTACATTTTCTACAGAGAATCTAAACATGGCATTAGAATAAATTGAAAGACAATATAATCACATTAAACTCTACACAAAACATTCTTTAAAACCACTGATATTAAGAGTTATGGTCACTGTGAGAGAGTCAGTGGAGCCTCCAGATCATTTTTGATTTTAGTGTAAATTGAACCCAGCAGCTCAAACCTTTCCAATTCAGTGATCTCTTTCAAAGTGGTTTAACCATCTTTTCTTTAAAAGAAAGCTTTCACGCAGATTGCCTTCCCGGCAAACTGTAATGGAATATCCCCCTGAACGTGCCACAACTGCAGAACTGGGCTGTTTTTTTTTTTTTCAATCCCTGCATTTTGCTGAAGTCGCTGAGTGCAACACTTGATAAAACTAGAGTTTAATGTGGAGTGTCGGTGCTGGATATAAGTTACAAAATAAGCAGTTTGAGTATAAACCTTTAAAAAGGAAGAAAAAAATACCAGAATGCTCACGAATCACAAAAAGAGGCAGAAAAATGGAAATAAATTCAGTAATGACATTTGAGTTTGAAGGCTGGAGCGAGTGAGCGAGAGTGTGGGGGTGAGAATAGATTGAAATGAGAGCGGCAGGGAGATGGAGGGAGAGTAAAATTCTGTACCTTTCAGCGTCAATTATCCAATTTTGCAGTGCCAACATGACAGAAATCAGAGCTTTTAGGAAGCTTCAGCCCTCTTCTGCACTGGCAGAGAGCTCAGAGCGTATAATGTGATACGACATTATAGTCTCGGCTTAATGCAGAGACACAAGGACTTATAAAATATGGAGTATGATTCTGTGCGTGTGTGTGTGTGTGCGTGTTTGTACGTGTGTGTGTGTGTGTTTCAAAGAGGCAACGGCAGATTGAGAAAGCAGCGAGAGCCGCACGGTGGTGGAGCGACAAAATGATTGTGAGGAATAGTGATAAAGAAAGAAAAAAGGGAGGATTGTGAGACGCAGAATGTGGAGACAGAAAAACGTGCATTCTACAAGAGCGTCAATTATTTGAGTAGAAAGTGAAAAGCAGAAGATTTACAGGTTTTCTATTTTTTATTTCTTCTCCCTGAGGCTCGATCACATTTTCTCATTTTTCGTTTGTTTTAAAAACCAGGTTAAAAGGTACATCAGCCCAACATATGGCTCCATGTATATTTGATATCATCATGCTCCATATTTGATAACCTCCGTGGTTAATAATTTTAACATTTCAGTGAAATTATGGATGACATTGCACCAAGGACAACTCTGTTAATTTCTGTTAAAACAAAAGCAAATCGACGATATAAATAGTAATATAATAAAACTTTTCTGTTTTGAACAACTTGACAAACCAGTTAATCCTCTTGTCCAATAGCTGAGCTCCGCTCCTCAGGATCATTTCATGAATTAGCTTCATTCTTTTACAGTAAAGATTTCAAAATAAGGAATAATATGTGTCCTTCTGCTGCTGGTGGGTGTGAGCTTTCCCAATTAGCATTCACATCACTTCTATGCTGATGACACAAAGTTATATGTTGAACGTGGACCTTCCAGAAACACTAATATCTGACGTCTGCCTTCAATCATCTCTGAAATGAAGCCACAGTTAGACGCTTCCTGGTTTATGCAGATTATTTAAGTGTAATGCACATTTTTGCTTGACTGACAAAGCTGACGTGAAATACACTAAAGAGTATTAACTAAACAGTCCTGTTGGCTTCCTCTCTCTGACTCCTTGTGAAACAAATAATTGAATTTACTATACTCCTTATTGTTTTATAAATGTAATAATAAGATGCTCACTGAGTCCACACTGACTGGATCTTTATGTTAAGGTTTTCCACAACAGTATTATTAGTTATTTCAAAAGCAAAATAAACACATTTCAATTTTAGTTAGATTTGAAGAAGGCTGCTATTATTATTCCTTTTTTAATATTAAAACCTTTCTGACCATTATAAATGAAAACCGTCTCATCTCTTATTATTTTAATCATGTTCTTTGTCTACTTCTGCTTTTATTCCTGAAGTACATTGAGACTAGACCTGTGTGAAATGTGTCACATGAATAAACTTCACTGAAATGTCTAATTTGGCCTGAACAGCACAAGGACAAAAAACAAATAGAGAATCTATTTCCTGCTGAGACTCACTTCCGTCTCGTTAGCTTTTCTCACTGGCCGAACCTGTGTCTGTGTTTGAGTCTGTATCCAGGTCTATTGTGGTTTACACCATTTAAGACGAGATAAAGTGAAATTAGCATTATTGAGCCCTGAGGGGAGATTGGACGGTTGCAGCAGTAAAAGCAGAGTTTAGATAAGAATCAAACAAATTACACATATCGGAGATTGCATCTTCATCAAACTAATACCGAGCTGCTATCAGCTTGAAGGACGTCCTGCTGCGTTTATCGGGAGGAGATTTACAGATGTTGTCGTCTGCAGACGCACCAAACGTTTCCTCTTAGCATATTCTTAATGTCAAGTACACCTGCTTTATTTTGGAAACGGGTTTTTAAGATCAAACATGAAAGTGAGAGCCGATGCGGAAATGTGCCCCAGTGGCCAATAACTATCGGCTCCTGTGTTTTAAAATGTAATTAAAGGAACAATAAGCAGTAGCTCAGCCTGACACGGGCGTGTTTACAGTCCCGTCTTCCGTTGTATCTGCTGGTCGATGATTAGAAGCTGATTAAAGACGCGTGTTTCAGGTCTGGGCGTGGAAGGAGAACGTGTGGGAGAAGGAGAAGGGCACCCTGATGGAGCGGTACACGGTGGAGCAGAGTAAACCTCCGTCGCAGGGCGGCGCTGTTCTCTCCACGCTCACCATCAACAACGTCATGGAGTCGGACTTTCACTCGCCGTACAACTGCACCGCCTGGAACGCGTTCGGACCCGGGACCATGATCATCACCCTGGAGGAGAAGGGTAAGAAAAAACTGGAGAAATACATGAGTTTTTGTGGGTCTTGATTATATTACAATTAATTCCCATATGTGAATACAGCTGATTTTCTACTTTCATAACATAAAGCAGAAATGAATCATGTACCTACTGTTAAGATTTCGCTAATATGTTATGAGTTGTTCCTCCACTTAAAATGATAATTAGTTAGACAGCAAAGAATTGAAATGATTTATACATTTGCTGCAGGTTTTGTATCAAACTTTAGGGCGTTAGTAAATCAAAGTTACCCTGGTGTTGTTGAGCAGGCTCATGATTTGTGAGTCCTCATATTGTTTTGCATTATGTTTGCTTTCCTACAAGAAAAGCTTCTCTGTGCTCAGAGACAAATGACAATCATAAACCTGCTGATTAATAATTCATAACGCAAAGACTCACAATACGCTGTTGATCTTTCCGCCCCGTTACAGACATCGCTGTTGTGATGGTCGTCCATGACAGCTCAGCCTTTTGGGCCATTGGGGATAAATTTGTTGCTGTTTCACAGTTGAAATTTTGGCAGCGACGCTAAATCGCCTCCAGCTCAGTGAAAACATTCACTCACAAAACACAATGAGCACAGAGGTGACTTAAGATGGAGGCACATCAGCAAGAAGAGTGACCGTATAAAGAACTCAGGTTATATAACTATTATAGAAAAGGGTTTTAGGAAATACATACAATTGTATTTTGTTAAACCCCTACCACGTGGAGTCTGACCACTAGTGGCACTATAGAGCAATGTTTTTATAGAATTACCCTATTTTATTTGTATTCTGTGCTGTACAAGGACACTAGAACACAGGTGATGCAATGCTCACTGGTCCACACAGGGGCGGAGCCAGGGGTGGAGCCAGGGCAGCACTGGCACTGATACTAGCAATACATATAAATATTTGTTAATATTCTAGTTTCGAAAGTTTTTTTGAAGTACACAATGTGCTTGTAACCATTTAAAAAACATGTTCAATGATGTGTGGCCATAGAAGTAACAGTAAACTGAATCAGGAATTGTGTGCCGGACATATAATTGGCCCCTCTCTGTGTGAATCGTGGCCCCTTGATGGCCCCTGATGTAGAAAAATCCTTGATCCGCCACTGGGTTTTTACAATTTGTAGCAGTCATGGGCCAAGAGGTGTAGCAATGTGGCAAAAAAATGGAATTAAAACGTCTCTATATATATTAAAATAGCGTAACGTTTTTAACATCAGCTTGGACTTTCAAACTCATTCATGGGATTCGAACCGTGAACCTCCTCAAAATTCTAAACGTTTGCTACGGCACATGAAGGCCATTTTATTGCGAAACACACAGAATGTAAGAAAACCTGTGTGTGTGTGTCTGCTCTGACAACTCCACAGGGTTAATGTTACCGGAGGAGACGCTGCGCTCTCCCGCTCAAACTGAAGTGCCCCTGAGCAAGAGTATTAGGTGTCATCTGGGGGACAAACAACAGACAGTGTTGTAAGTCCATTCAGGACGGTTCTGCATCTTATTTCCAGGAGCTTGGTTTTGTCACATTACGCAGAGAAAATGATTTCTTCATGCTCTGTCGGTTGTAACTGACTCTTATTCTTTCAGCTGTCAGATTTCACAGGCCTCAGAGGATCCACCAAAATACCTTTAAGAGAGAGAGGAGAGAGAGAGAGAGAGAGAGAGGGAGAGAGAGAGAGGGAGCTTGCATTTGTCCTCATGTATTCCAACAGTGTTTTTAGCCCTTATCAGACGTGCAGACATGATTTATCAACACAACCAGCCCTCACAGATTCAATATTAAGCTCGGGCACAACAGGATTTATGCTTGAACGACACGACACCCGAGCAGGTTTGTGTAACAATGAGGCAGCAGCTGTCCCTCAACCCGAAACCTTCTTTCTGCCTGTGTTTGTTTCAGATATTGTTCCAGTGGGAATTATCGCCGGTGGTACTGTGTGCTCCTCCATTCTGCTGCTTATGTTTCTACTGGCACTCGCCTTCTTCCTCTACCGCCAACGCAAAGGCAGTGAGTGCACGCTGTGGTTCTTCAATGTGTGTGTGTGTGTGTGTGTGTGTGTGTGTGTGTGTGTGTGTGTGTGTGTGTGTGTGTGTGTGTGTGTGTGTGTACACGCTCACACACTCTCACTGTGTGTCTGTCACTCTTCTCTTTCATCCACTCTCTGTCATTCTGCCTTTCCTTGGAGAAAGGAACATATGTCAGCCGTATAGCATTTTATTCAAATGAGATTAATGAATATTCATATAATAAGTCTTAAAACGCCTACAATATGTTTTTATTTCACTGTTATGGAATTGTGCAATTATTTTCTTAAATAAATCGCTTTTCATAGGCGGACGAGATAAAATACATAACAACGGAGCAGAGAACAGGAGCATTTAAAGGTGGAGTGTTTAAATTATGAATTCCTATATGTTATTTCTACAGCCTGCGGCAAACCAATTAGTGTTTATCATCCCAAACCACACTCGCACACAAACCCGAGCGCTACAGAACAAGTGGTGTCTTCAAGTTGTTTAATTTTTCAGCCGCTCCGTCGCAAAGAAAGAGTTTGAAAGACAATGAAGGTGACGGGCACATTCCCCAGAGGGATTTTCTGGGGATAAGAGTATATTTTCTGGTTTAGAGCTGATAACACCGCTGCAGAAAAGATATTGTTTGGGAATTGAAACTCAAACAAACATCGCCGCGGCTCCAGATAAGCAGTCGCTCGTTTGACGTCTATGATGCAGCTCAAGACTTCACAGATTGAAATCTTTGCGTTTGAGGTTTCCGTGGAGGAGAGTCGCTCATGTTGACAAACGTCGACTGCTCTGTGTGAAGGATGTGTGAATTAAACTCAACAATGTGATGTTTATCGTGGGAAAGAACCTGAAATGCGTCTTTTTGGTCTTTCTGTGATATAGATTTTTGCTGTTTTATTGTTATGTTTATCTCCGTGTGTTTGGTGCAGCCGCAACAGGAGAAACAAAAAGAGACACGTCCATTTCAAACACCCCCGAGATTTCCAGTGGTTCTGCTTCGTTTTTGTCTGTTTCATCCGTATCCGTAAGCTTTCAGATGACGAATCAGGGCTAAAATGAACGTTGAGCCTAATGCAGTTCTTTATTCAGTTTTCAAGAAGATTAAACAATCAAACTTCCACTACGAGTCACTTAAGTCAGACATAGTATTATCTCAATTTCGAAACAAAATAACGTAAAAACAATTCATAGTCTTTACATTTACAAAAGATCTGTGTGAAAATCTTCATCTTCCTCCTCATTTTCAAACCTCAGGAAGACGGAATGAGCCGTTTTCCATCCTTAAAATTCAACCCACCACCTCCCTCTGCTTTCTGTGGCTGCAGCATACCAAATTGTTTAATGCTCCATTAACAACAGAGATAAATTAAGATAAACAAGGCAAATAATGGCCCAGACAAGTCAGACAAAAACAGCATCAAACAGAATGAGTGGTTGTTACTGTGTTTTTTCTGGTTTCCTCTTTTCCCTTCTAACCAGACTGTTGAATACATCAATAATTTATTTCGACGTTGACCCAGAATATGACTGGAGGTTGTGTTTTTTCTTTTTGGTGTTCCAGGTCGCCGGGGTGTCACCCTGGGTAAACCAGACATCAAGGTGGAAACAGTCAACAAAGAGACCCACAGCCTGGAGGAGGAGGCGGCCAACGTCTCCACAGCAACCCGGATGGTCAAGGCCATGTACTCCGTGAGTAGATCCCCCCCCCCATCTGAGTCACCGGGGGCCATGGAGAGGAGACGTACGGGTCAATGGCCTTAAATGTACAGCCACACTGACACAAAGGGCAACATGGCAGGAGAGGCGGCTACGCACACGCGCACGTGCACACACTCGTGCACGAAGCAAACGCACAAACAGCGGATTCTCACACGTCAAAAATATACATAAGAACACACACAAAAAAACAAAGTGCACAAACACGCACGTGAAGGAAAAGAAAGAGGAACGATACACATCTTGCAAATACACCAAAACTGATGGTTAGGATTTAACGTTGTGTTTGTTTTCGAGAAGCGTTCAGCCTGGGAATCCTGGAGCGTCTCATCCACCAGGCTCCTTTTTTAAAGCTCGGCCCAAAACCTTTTTCTTTTTTTTTTCTGCCCTCTGAGCGTTTCTCTTCTTCCAATCTCTTGGGATGAAAAACCTGAAACTCTCTTTTCCTCTCCCCTCCCTCTCTTCCTTCCTCTTTCCTTTCTCACCCTCCCTCTTTCCGTGTGTGTGTTTCGTTGTTTGATGGTTTAGTTTCTGCCCTCTGTTTCCCTCTCTCCCTCCACTCAGCCGTTCAAAGACGACATGGACCTGAAGCAGGAAGTCCGGAGCGAGAGCGACACCCGGGAGGAGTACGAGCTCAAGGTGAGGCGCAGGCCGCTCGCACAGAGGTTTCAGAATTTTGACATATGATGTTTTATTTAAGGTTATTTCCCGCATGGTGCACAGATATATCACATGTCATGAACTTTGTGGTCATATCCATCATTTGTCCTGATTACCAGTTGCAGGTTTTCCTCAGGTTTGGTGTTTGCACTGGAGGTAAAAGCTTTGCATTCATAAAAATATATTTTTTGAAGGTCAGCACCTCATTTATTTATTTATTTTTTCACTTTGAGATGTAAAATCGCCTAAAAGTCTCGAAACCTTGTGTTTTTTACTCAAACGAACTAAAAGAAGGAAACAAACTTGGTGTAAACGTGTTATAAAACAAATTGACTCACTGGAAATCTCCTATATTCTGATAAAATGAAGTTGTATCGTTATGTTTCGTGTTCAAGCACTGCATCATTTACATATCATTACATTTCTAGACAGAGCATGAACCACCGACTGCACCGTCATCACCGAGCATCGATAGATTGTTGTGGGAAACGATGCGACAGTTCCAAGTAACTTCCCCAGTCCAGCTGACAGTGTTTCTTTACGATGGACACCATTTCAAATGTTAACGAACAAGGATACCTCACATGAATCCAAGCTAACATAGACTAGATGTGTCTCGGTAACTCACGCTCTTCTCTGTGATCACAGGATCCGACCAACGGCTACTACAACGTCCGAGCCACCACCCACGATGAGGCGCGCCCCCAGTCCCGGGCCATCCACTACCAGGGAGAGTTCCGACCCCCGAACCCAAACAGTGGGCCAGCCGGTGCCTCGCCCAGCGGACCCTCGGCCGCCCCCGGCGGTGCAGTTCCCCCCAGCGGAGTGCCAGGCTCAAGGACAGGCTGCTATGACCCCCGCCCGCCTTCCAGGATGTCCCACGCCACCTACGCCCAGTTCAACACTTTCTCCAGGCCGCCGCCGAGCCAGCAAGCGCCTCCCAATCCGACTCTTCAATCGCCCGGAGATTACCCGGGAGACTGCGGCCTGCTGGAGAGCACAACCCAGCTGGCCTATGACAACTACGGATACCCCTCCCAGTATCCCAGCTACCGCATGGGCTTTGCCCCTCCCATAGAGGAAGGGCCATCCTATGAGATGTATGCAACAGGACAAGGGACCGGGCCAGGACCAGGACCAGGACCAGGGCCAGGACCAGGACCAGGACCAGGACCAGGACCAGGGCCAGGGCCAGGGCCAGGACCAGGACCAGGACCCGGACCGGGACAACAAAGTCCTGAAACAGGGCTGGGGAATTACGGAAGCTCCACCCGCTTCTCATACTCATCTCCACCCTCTGACTATTCCCAGAGACACACACAGCGGATGCAGACTCATGTGTGAGAACACACACACACACGCACACACACACACACACATACACACTTTTGACTGGCTTTTTACATCAGCAGCACTTATACCACATGAAGAAACTTTGAAACAAAAAAAAAAAATCACACGTTTCTAACATTCAAGAATCTGGTGCATGGAAGTCAAGTTAATTTTCAAAAACCTAAAACAACACAACAATGCACAGCAGCATCGCATCATACACAATAGGTAGCAGCAATACAACACGTGCAAAGCGACAGTCACACACAATTGCGCAGCCCTTCTGTTGCATGCTTCGACGCGAGCAACAGCCACAATCATGAGCAAAGAGAGATGAAGAGAGGAGCGAGCACTTTGAGGACCGAACAAAAAGAGGAGCAGCGTAAAAAAAAATAAACATCTCTTCCTGCGATCCTCGTTTTTTCCTCCTCTTCGACCGTCTCCCTGCATCACCTCCCACCCTGTCTCTGTAAATAAGTGCAACTTCACATTTGGAAGTCGTTACCTTGTACAAAACCTTAAACAGTGGGATGCAGCAACCCTCCCTGTAATCCACACGTTTTGCATTTCCTGACTTTTGCAAAACACACACACACACACACACACACACACACACACACACACACACACACACACACACACACACACACACACACACACACACACACACACACACACACAGATCTTTAAAGACTCATTTGTTTCTATATATTGCAGCAACGGGGCAGCTTGGACTATAACCACATCTGGCACTTTGTGATCCTCTTTCCTCACTATAACCTACCCAGTGGCCATTTTTGTACAAGCTCTACCTTGATTTGAGTGGGACAAAGCTTCCTAAGGCGGTACAGTGAGCGACCAGAGTGCCAATGCTTATGTGCCAACACACACAGACTTTTATCGAGGTGTGTCTCCTTTTTTGTAAAGTGTACGACGAGGCGCTCCGGACGACGAGGTTTTGTAGACGCCACATCGGAGAGGAGAGGAGAGGTAGCAAGCGTCTCTGTAAACTCCTTCTCCTCCTCATCTCTCACTTTTATCATCATGATGCATTTCTCTACTTCACATTTCACTCAAGGTCGATGCCGTAAACTGTATTTGTGAAGCGAAGTGTGGCAGGAGTGCTTTTTTTTTGTTTTTTGCATTCGATAAATCTCTGCATTTTGTACAGAAAAGATACCTCCCCTGTCCTCAAGTGTCAAAAAAAGTATTTGTTTCTCTCACTTGCACAGTAGTATAGTTTTTTTTCCATATTTATACCAGAAACGCGTGTGGAAAGAAATGGCATTACATTTTATAGTATTTTTATAAGGAGTTGTGGACCAAAGGTTCAGAGTTATTGGGTGACACTCGCTTTGTAACGTGGCAACGTGATCGCTCCTGGAAACGTTTTGAGTTTCTTTAAAAAGAGATGGATGGTATTTTTCAAGCGGATGTTGTAGATTTAAATTAGAAATAAAAATTAAGAGATTCATTCCAAAATGGTGAAATCTCTTCGGCGGATTTCTCTGTTTGGTGTGAAACTCTTCCTTCGACTTCCGGTCTTGTGACTGGACTGCCTTTTTATAAACGTCGACGACATTCAAAGCGATGGATGGAGAACAAGCTGCTGCTCACTTTGAGCTGTGCTGCAAACTTTGTAAGCGATGAGAAGGTTCACGTGTAGTTTAACATATCAAGCTGAAGGTACAGAGAAGTCCTAGAGCTCCGATGGTACTTTGTACATTTATCTGTAAGTACGCTGGTTCCCTCACTGCAACCGAAACTTTGGTATTGTACGTCTGAGCTTTTTATCCATTTCGTTGTGTCAGCCTTGGTGTGTGTGTGTGTGTGTGTGTGTGTGTGTGTGTGTGTGTGTGTGTGTGTGTGTGTGTGTGTGTGTGTGTGTGTGTGTGTGACTGCGGCTTTTGACCACACAGCTCGTGATGATCTGTGTTTAAATATATATCTTTTTTTGCTCTAACGTCAAATGATGCAGCGATTAAACAAATCCAGCATTCGAGTAAATCTCCGCTGCACCGTTACCCAAATGTTTCCCCTTGAAGGAGGAAATCTCGCTTTGTCTCTAATCGCACAAGACGGACAAAAGAAGTCGCGTTGCTTTGCTTGCGTTTCCATTAATGAATTAAAACTCTGAGCAGTTTACAAAAGGCTTTTTAAAGGCTGAACAATGTGGATTATTATCTGCGCAGCGAGTACAACTGCAAAGTTTGAATAATCAGCTGAAAGAGGGTTAGGGTTATGGCTGATATAAAACATTATATTAAGTAAGAATTGCTGAAAACGAAGCCTTACTTTTAAAACAACGGCGTGTTATAACTTCCTAACATTGGTTTTCACACATTTAATTTGAGCTGTAGAGATTTTCTTTTCAAGTATAAACTAATTTTCTTGTCACAACAGTGCACAAGGAAATCACTTTTGGCCTGATTCATGTAAAAATTCAGTATTTCACCTCGACAGGAAATTATTCGACTTCTTCTAACTTGCTTAATATTTGACTTGCAATGAGAATTCTGCTCTGAAAACATCCATTCAACACAGCAACTGGTATTAAAGCAAGATCAGAGGTGTCACCCCAGGATGTTGAAGTGGTTCAGCTCTGTAACTGAGATTAAATTCAACATCTTTCAACTCTTTTTCAGTAACACGTGACTTTTTTTAAAACTTCTACTGGCGACCACATGGAAATCCCTTCAGCATTTTGTCTCTACCTTCTCCTGAGGGCACATCTGCTTTGTCCCACAGACAAAGTGAAGGAGGGAATTCGACAGGGACTCACCCACTTAGTATCTGCACCAGGTTTTTCAGCATTTAAAATTGATGGATGGCGCTTTGCAAAAGATCAGAGGCCACAAAGGTGAAGCCAGAAATCTCAGCACCTCCATCACCTAATCATTGAGTCTTAATACTTATAAGCCGCCCTATCAAACCTTCACAGATACAGTATATTATGGTAATTTTCTGCAAAAGGGCAGTCAAATTCATATTTATTGCCCCTATTTTGAATAAACACTCTGAGAAAGGAAATCATCTCTGATTAGAATATCAGATAGAACCTTGTAGCTTCAAGGTCACGATATAAAACCACTACTGCAGTTATGGAGAGAAGAATGGCAGATGGAGCACCCTTTTAAATTTATATGGTTATCACAGCCTTGGTACTGCATACTATTACCTCTTTACAACCTTTTTACAGAGTTGTAGCGGCGCCGTCGCCTCTTTTGCCTCCGACTCGCAATGTCGTCATGACCTTGTGTGGAAAGAGTTTGACACCGAGGAGACGCCGCGGCCGGCAGACACACGACGGGGTCACCCAGGTTCCTCGTCATTACCTTTTAACCATTCATGGTCTGTTGACGGTGCGGAGATATGAATCTATTAAATACACCTTCGATGCCAAAAGTGCTAAATGGATGTTTGGATTTGGTTCTGCGATGAAAAGATGATGGTTAGGAAGGGAATGTAGAGGTGCCGTCTCCTCCTCTTCCTCACATGCACCTCTCTTTGCTCTCTGCTCTCTCCTGCGTCACGTTAATCGCCACCTACCTGCTTCCAAATTTAGAGGTTGAACCTCTGAAAAGAATCACAGCAAACCGTCTCTCGCTGCTTTCTTCCAAATTCCCTCTAAGAGCAATCCAGCTTGTATACATGTGTGTATGTTGTGGGGGGGTAGAGTATATATAGCTTCACTAACTCATAACATCCATCCTCCGTGTTCATTATTTCACGATCTCCTCTCTTCTTATGGAATTCTGTATTTGAAAACTTATTTTCTCGGTATTACCTTGTGGTGTTTCATCACCGGGGGAAGAAACTTTTATTCACAGTATTGTATTTTATCTTGGAAGCATCGGATGGGGGGGGGTCGGATAAAAAGAGAGTGGACGTGTGCATCTGTGGCCGAAATGACTCAACGCCCAACCAGGCCACAACAAATAGCTCAAATCCTGTCTCAACTAGGCCAACCCTGACTAGAACCAGGCCAGACCCACAGCTAACTGCTCTGATGCATGCTGTGCTGTGCCGTGCCGTCCCCGGCCAAGAGTGACTCGTGTGGCTCGGTGTCAATTCTTACCTTTTGGAGTTATCGGTGCCAAAAGACTGTGCAAAGCAAAAGAAAATGTACTGAGCAAACAAACAAATGCAGCAGCCATATGTGTTTATTGAGTGTGTGTGGATGTGTGTGTGTCTAGTTTTGTGTTTCCTCCCATGCACATGCTGTGTATGCATCCATCTGTGAACATGCATGTGTGTTGTTGTACATGTGTTGGCAGCATGTAACCCCAGTGTGTTTTCATACCAGTATTGATACGTTGGGATCACTGGTCTGCAGAAACTGGGGTTTGACTGATGTTTCCGGCCAAAATCCAACAGATCAACCAGTCGCCCGGTCGCCTGCTGGTATGATGGAGGCTCCTCCTGACCACAGTGACTGATGAGTATTCTGAAATATAGCGACATTAGATTTCCTTTTACAGGTTTCTGTTCGTTCATTTAATAGGACAATCATCAAAATGGTATTCACAATCAAATCAGATTTAAAATCTCCTGGATAATGACGTTAAACTCATATCGTTCATATCGGACGAACACGAACGCTGAAACCGATAATGTCTCTGAAAGGCGGAAATTGGCAAATTTTTATCGCCCAATCCATAAATCAGTCGGGCTCCATACATTTTTTTAACCGACGCTTTAAAAGCATTTCAACATCTTTCACTAAACCCCCCCCCCCCAAACGTACATAACATTACTATCAGCGGTAAGGCATCGGTCAAACCCTGGTGGAAGGCAGCTGATCAGAGTGAAGGAGACATCTTGTGGCCTTAGGACAGGAGGAAGGAGCTGAAGTGGTCCGCTCGTCCCTCATCCAGCTGCTGAGACACGTCCCGCTCGCCGAAGCAGCAGCAGCTGCAGCGAACAGGATTCAGTCCTCGTTCTGCTCAGCATCGAGACAATGATCAGAACGGCGAGGAGGACTCATGTTGCACTGAACAAACGTGTGAAGTGGACGTGTGCGTGGCAGCGAGAGCGAGACAGTTTGTGTGTGTTCAAATAAGCGTTTTTTGGCTTTTCTCCGTGCTCCGGTTCTTTTTTCGTTTATATCCCTATATATTGTTCACGTGTGTATTATTATCATATTTAGTTTGACTACTTGTTTATTCATGGGAAAAAATGAAAAACAAACAATATTATTGTTTTTTTCATGTTTTTCTGTTGGGTTTTTTTTCTTCAAATTGTATGTAATTATTTTTCCACCGTATTACAGAAAATAAAAGAAGACATGGCTTTCATAAAAACAGCTCAGTGGTATTTATATTTGTTTTCTTTGTCTTTATCATATGTAGTATTTTTTTATAAAAGGTGATTCAGGATGAGACTTTACTTTCAGTTTGTGTATCTCACACATTGTCGCTGATTCAGGTCAAACTATGAATGAATGTACCTGAACAGTTGTTGTGACAGTTTCTCATGTCGAGCAGCCTGAGGTGAGTAAAAGTGTGTGTCTGTGCTCGTCACACACACACACACACACACACACAAGGTCAGAGTATGTCATCTCATCTTATCTCATCTCATCTTCTTTCATCGTCTCTTCTATCTTCTTTTCTTTTCCATTTTTCATTCCTATCTTTTTGAATTTCTCTCTGAATCATTCTCCTTCCTTTCATGTTTTCCTCTCCTCTCCTCTTTTCTCCTTGTTCACCTGTTCTTCGTCTTTTTCCATCCTTTCATCTATCGAACTTCTTCCATTTTGTTTACACTTCCTTGACACTTCTCTACAGTGTCTTCTTTCCTCTTTCCTCGCGTCATGTCCTCAGTCGTTCTTTTCTCTCTCACTTTATCCCCCCCTCCTCTTTCTCTTGTTTAAGACCTTTCACACTTTCCTCTCATTCATTGTTTCACCTCCTCTCTCTCTCCCTCAGTCTCTCTCTCATCGACAACTTGTACTTCATCTTCTCTCTTTTCATCTTTTCTGTCCCTTGTTCTTTGTTCTCTGCTCGTCTTCTTTCCCTTTTTGCTCCTTCCTCAAATCCTTTCATCAGTCCCCCTCCCGTCTCTCTGACGTCCTCTCCTCTCTCACGCACCTCCCTCCGTCATCCTTTTCATTCGTTCATACATCTCAACGTTTTCCTCCTCTCCTCTCTCATCTTTTCCTCTCACATCTCCTAACTCTTCCTGTCACTTTCTCCTACTCCCCCCCCTCCCCGTTTTTCGGTTTTTCATCCCTTCTCTCTATCCTGTCCTCTTATTTTGATACATCTTCTTTTACATCTCTTTGTCCTTCTCCTCCTCTCTTTCTTTCACTTTTCCTCCGTCATCCTTAAACCTCCCTCACCTCTTCCCCTCCTCTCCATCCCTCTTTTATGTCACCCTGTGTCTATTTATCCTCCCCTCTCCGATCTCCCCCTTTCTTTCTCTCATCCCTTCTATGCTTCTATTTATAACTTGTTCTCCTCTTTTGCCTCCTCTCATCCATCCATCTTCTTCTTTCCTCTTTGCTTTATCTTCCATTTGCATTACTCTGACTCTTCTTTCATCCCCTCTTCTCAACTCTTCTCTGAAATCTAAAACCTCCACTTCTGTCCTTCTCTTTTCACTTGATCTCCTCTTTTCTCCTCATTTCACTCTGCCTCTCCTTCTCCCTCCTTACTCCTCCTTTAACGTCCTCTTCACCTCATAAAGATTAAAGTAAGTTATAGTCTTGTCCTCTCCCCATTTCTCTTGTCATTCACTTTATCTCTTCCCATTTCTCCTCTTATATCTTCCTCTCTTGCCCTCCTCCTCTCCTCTTCTGCTCCTCTTTTCTCATCTCCTTTCTTTCTTGCTCCTCCTGTCATGTCTCCTACTACCATTTCCCTCCTCTTTCTTCTCCTCTTCTCTCCTGTCGCTTCCCTCCAATCTCTCTTTTCTCCTCCGTCCTTCTTCCAGTTTTTTGCAGCAGCTCTTCAACTCTCTCCTCATCTCTCTCATTTCTCCTCTTCCTCCTTCTCTCCTCTTCTTCTCCATGACGCTCGCACCTCTACAACCTTCTTCTCCTCTCTCTTTTCCTCTCACTTCCTCCATCTCTCTTCTTTCCTTGAATACTTCTCAGTCCGTCTCTCCCCTCTGCTACCTTTGTCTCTCCACTTCTTTGTCTCATGTCCCTCCTCGGTCCTCCTCTCCTGAATGACCGGGAGAAAGGGATGGAGGGTACAGAACAATTCTTTTTTTTAAAAGGCAAGAAAGACTTAACATCAATGGCCGAGGATGAAGAAAGACAAGGACAGAAGACAGAGAGCGTTGGAGCCAATCGTCCTCACAGTGATTATCGTCTCCTGCTGCTCTCATGGAGGAATAATGTCTGGAATAACCTTCAGTGCTCCAGTGGAACCCCCCCTCTCCCACCTCCACCACTTCCATCTTATCCCCCTCTTTCCCAGCTGAAGTGGCCGTCACATGGATTACGGCCCCTCTCATGCTCGGGCACCGCACTCATCGGCCCAGATATATTATCATATTAGTGGAGAATGATGTAATCCATTTCAAGACATTTGTCCTTCGCACACCCTCTGTCCCTCCGCAGATGATGTCACCGGCTGCTGAGGCAGAGAAGTTGTCAGGCTGGTTGTGGGGTTTTATGGGGTTTTTCCTGCTGGACGCTGCTGCCATCTAGTGGTGGCGGTGGTGGTGGTGGCGGTGGTGGTGGTGGGGGGGCCCTTACTGAGTGATGAGTGGGAGTAAATTAGGGCGAAGGCAATTATTTATTACAGAAGCAGAGGATAATGTGACTCATAATGGATGTCCTTGGTGTGACTGCACTGACGTGGTGTGTCGGGTCAGGGACGGACGAAAGGAGACAGACACTGTGGATATGAGCAGATTACAAACCAGAATCTGCAGAGAGCAAACCACCGCCAAGGCCCCCCCCCCAACAGGCCCAGCAGTTTCCCTTACATTCAATCAGGCTGCAGCAAATTTCACACACTCACAGATATCAGGGCCCCTTTAATGTGTTGAGGTTGTTTTAAAATTATGATCCATCAATTATTGTCTGAGAAGTCAAGGAAAAGGTGGAAAAAGATCCTGTTTCCAAATGTTAAATAAAGCGATTAAACCGGATCCACACCAAAATTGAATGGGTTCAATCCAGACTCACATCCTTCCACCAGGTTCTGTGGAAACAATCAATATCTTTTATTTCTTATATCTTGACCATTTTCATATTTGATAGATTTAAATTGCACCTCAATAGGAAAAATATTCACGAGAGAATTCATGAGAAAATTGAAGAAACCGAGAAACTTGATTTCTTTTTAACATTTCAAACTGTGCAAATGAATTCTGATGACAGGGACAAAGACAATTTATCGAAACTATGAAAAACTATTTATTTGCTTCATTATTAATCAACCATTTAGTGTCATAGATCAACTTCTGTTTTCCAAGCGACACTTTACGAGTTAATAAAAAATACAAGACTCAAAAACAAAATTAAACAGTAAAGGTTCAAAATCCTCAATTAAACAAAAGAATCCATAGATTTAGGTCAACCTGTAACATGTGATCAAATCATGTAGCTTCTGTTTATCCACGTCATAGATCAAATGGGACTATGTGATTATATAGGTGAGGCAGTTTTATTTAAATAGCACATTTCACACACAGGTAGATTCAATGTTTAATTGACGTTAGAGACACGTCTACTCTTTATTCCAAATCTTCTGACAATTATCAAAAACAAATACATTTAAAAGGAAAAAGTGAGGCAAAAGAAAATCAACGAAAATGCTTTTTCTTCTTTCTATCGCACAGTTCTGGGCCAAAACCGTCCCTGACCCTCAGTTTGCTTAGTGATAATGGGATTTTGTGGGTAATCCAGGCCTGATGTGATTCTAACTCTGCAGTCACGCTGTGTTATGTCGTGTTTTCACTCATTAAGCACTAAATCCTCAGTTTTCTCACCTTGCTCTGAATTATTAACGTGAGAGCAGAGAAGGTGCACGGTGCCTGCAAAGAGCAATGAGATAAAACTCAGGCAATTTCATTTCACTCCAATGACCTTATTAAACTTTTATATACCTGGTTATGCCATCAGCTGCATTAATAATGTAATTAGTGATCTTCTTGTCGTGGAGTTCATTGGATAAACAACAGTGAAGCCAACAGAGCTTTTAAATCCTCCGGCTCAAATAATCTGCTGGAATAAAACAGTAGATGATGTTAAAGGCCTCAAAGTAAAAGCTCTGTAAAGTCACTGGACGGGTTTCGATGAAACAACACTGGGGCACTAGAGAAAAAGGTAAAAGTCAAACTTTGAAATGCCTCAGCTCCCAAACAAGTCCAATTAACACTGACCTTTCTGCATGAATCCAGAAAGCCTCATAAATCACACTGCCCGGCCGATAACTGATGGAACACATGTGATTTTTTCCTTTTAATCTGCTGGGTGCAGGTGAGGTTCGCTGTAATTGTGTCACTGAAAACATCTTGTGAAACACGAGGTTTGGATTCACACTGCTTATCCTTTGAGGGTCGTCTCACAGCAGGGGGCTGGAGCCGATCCCAGCAGACATTGGGAATGCATGTCTTTGGACTGGAGGAGGAAGCAACCTGGAGAACGTCCACATGACCTGAGGAGAACATGCAAACTCCGAGGCCGGATCCAAACCTGGAACCTTCTTGTCCCCGCGAGGCGACAGAGCTAACGGCTGCACCGCTGTGCTGCAGGACGGGTTTGCGAGATAAAACTAAACTCCAGAGATATTAAGCAAATCTACAGTAACTGACAAGAATAAATTAAGGGGATAACAATAGCTATTCATCAACAATTTACAATGCAAATGTATTCAGACCAGGATCCATTCTGCATCGTTTATCTGTTTGAAGATGGATTATTTGAGTCATTGTCTAGCAAATCCCCGGCGTATCAGTAAGAACTGTTGGCAGATTAGTCTTCCTCGGTGTTAATGCTGCTAAAGCCTCGTCTTTAACAGGGAGTTTTACGACCCGGAGATGAATCTGATGAGGCTATAAAATGACCGGCATGTCTCTGAGCAGCTCTGGTTCAGGTCCAGGCTTTGGCAGGGCAGACGTCTGGCCTCAATCACTGCTGCTACTAAAACAAGCAGGCAGCATTTGGTTCGGTAGAGCACTTCCTTATACTCGAGCAGGATCTGTGGGTTGGAAACGACGGCAGACAGATTAAGAGGAGAGTGAGAAAAGCATTTGGCAAGAGAAAGACAAACACTGGGTATTCTGTTGGAAGACATGCCGGCATTTCTACCTGCGGTGAAGCAAAGGAAGATTTGTTCTGCAGCTCCGTGGGTTCGAGTCCTGCGGATTGGGAAAGATAATGAGAAAATGCAGATGATGCATCAAAGCAAATTGTGGATTAGATTCTTCTCGCTCACTTCTCACTGTGAAATGATTCATGGTGGGATTGTCGAAGGGAGACGTGTCCCACTGTCCGATACTGGGGTTTGCAAAAGTGCAGATGGATAGATAGAGATTAACTGTGTTAAAATGTTTTTTTGGCTGTTAAACATTCCTCGTCATCATATTAGTATTTTTTCAAAAAGGAAGCATATATGTATGTTTTGTAAATTTCACGATGTTGATTTAACTAAAACATTTATAATTTCCAAAATTTAAAAAAAAACACTTGGGTGAAGTCAGAACTTTTTTGTTCGTGCACCAATACTGGACACTCATCAGAAATAATGTAGCAGCCAAAATCACTTTAGGTTTTTATTGAGTTTTTCATGGAAAGTTGGTCAAATTAACACAATGTACAATAAAATTATTATATTTACAACAGCATTCATCCAAAATTTCAAACATTCATCAGGTATATTTTTCAACAAGATATGAAATATATTACAATAACAGTTTTAAAGTGGGCGGAGCTGTTCCAGATGCTCCTGGTTCTGGTTCTGGATGAAACAAATCCCCCAAAACTTCCCAGGGAAAATATAACATGACTCACGGCAACAATAATACTAGAAACTAGTGATTGGAAGACAATTTCAGATTTTCTTCAGGCCAGGGCCGACTTGTCCACCTGAGCATACAGGCTCTCAGGCTGAGTCGTGTCTCCGGCCTCAGTGGATTTCATGGACCTGCTTCGATCAAGCTCGGAGGACGGAGAAGGAGCTGCAGCATCATCGGTTGGATTCTGATCCAGAAGTGGGTTCACGCTTTTGAACTGGAGAGATAAAGTCAAATAAAACTTAGTTCACAGTTCAACGTACTGTGGCAACAAGTAAAGTAATCTCACTTAGACAGATGTTAGAAAAGATGACGTAACTTTACCTGAACATTTGTGTACACTGTTTTTTTCATGTCCACACTTTCACCTGCAAGAAGGTCACAAAGAATGTTCATTGGCTTTAAATCAAAAATTAATTTTGACTGTTTTCTACTGAATCACATTTACATCACTGCACCCACTAATTTTGGTGTTTGTGTGTTTTGTCATTGTTGTGATGTTGGTGACCCCTAGTGGTTTTATATAAACACAGCATTGCTTTTCAAAATTCTGTTGATAGAAAGATACAATAAAATAAAACCTACACACACAGACATTCATCTTGATATTATCTATATACTAAAATAACGAAGAAGTGGATTCCCATCCGTACTGTAAACTGGGAAAGGATCTCAGATATTGTCAATGACCCTAAAGGTGGTGGATCAGTGAATAAAGTGAAGGACACAGTGAAAATGCTGAATTCCCATTTACAATATTTGCAGAGTTGAAATTTTACTCTAACGTACGTTTTCCTTTTATTCGATGTCCAACATACACTGCTGGTATGCAAATTATCACCAAAACACCAATGACAGGGGAAATGAAAAAGGCGAAAAAGATAGTGCTCAGTGGTTCAGGGACTGTAATGGAAAAAAGAAAAACTGATATTAGTTATTTTCAAAACATATTCACTTTTTAAAATATTTCTTAAAAAATAAATTACATGCTCTAAATTCAACTGACAACTCTAAAATATAATTTATAATTTAAATATAATCTGTACAGTACTTTTCTTACCAAAGTTAAAAGTGTTACAAAGGAATTTAATTAAATAATTAAAACAGATAAAAGTAGTTTTTTCTTTTAAATAAAGTAATTTGAGAAGTTGTCGTAGTTATAATCCAAGCAGCAGCATTTTGAACCAATTGAAGGAGAAAGTCTTTATCTAGTCTTTAAATGTTGGGAAAGGTTTAATATTTCAAAAATGAACTTAAGTTGGAACACAACCTTCTATAAAACAAAGTTATCAGCTGCTTGTGTTGTCGGTCACTTACCAGGATTTGAGAAACAAAAGTCCCAAATCTTTGTTATGTGCTCGTCCGAGCTGACCTGGTTGCTATGGTTACAGATAACTGAGACGCCTTCGGACAGGTAGACACGGAGGGAGGTGCCAGAGGTCGTGACCTTGGACCTCTCTCCTCCCTCCTCCTGGCTGCAGGTGTTGGTGTCACATCTAAAAGTGCTGTTGATGTGATGGGAGTCCTGTGTGCTGCAGGTCACTGTGAGGTTACAGGAGTCGGAGCTCGAGGAGAGTAAGTCCACTGTCCCATTAACCAGAGACACTGGATCTGAGGGAGGGACACAGGCATTAATGGGTTTAGAAGTTGGGCAGCTACTGTGTGTCGATATTTAAAATCTGAAGAAACCTACCTTGAACTGTGACGCTGTATTTACCCACATAATCGTCATTGTCCCGAAAACACCTGCAGTGTAACGTCCACTGTCGGCTTGTTGCACATTCTTCGCAAAGAGTGATTTTGGAGAAAAATCTCGACCCTTCCATCATAGGGAATTATTATTGTTTTGTTATCATGAAATAATCTTAATATGTTTGAATCATTAAATTGCCATTTAAAATCACTCCGTTTAACTAATTTAACAGGAGCCGTGACGTTGAGAAGCAGATCCTTCCCCTTCTGCACAAATACAGGAGTCACAGTGTCGGAGCCTGTAGAAACAACACAGCATCACTTTATTAGAAAGAAAAGACTTTGATTTAAACTGTAGTTTTTGTCCATTTTTACTTCTACTCATTAAACAGAGACTCATGAGACAAAACTACCTCGGCCCAGCAGGTTGTGTTTGCCCCTGTCTGTTGGTTGGTTGGTTTAATGATCAGCAGGTTTACTTAGAAACTGGATTTCCACAAGACTTGGTGGAAGGATGGGACATGGGCCAAGAAAGTTACATTTCAGGAAGATTCAGGATTTATTTTGTGAGATGCGGCTGTTTTTTATATTTTCCATGATTTCCCAGGGAATGAAATCAGGCATATTGAGGGGGACTGAGACTTCTGATTACTTTAGTGCAGCTTGACTGAATTTAAGAACTTCTGGACCTCGGCGGAGGTAAATTGACATTCTAGTGTCTACAAATCTATTTTATTTGTATTGTTTTTCTCTTTGTAATCCTTGCTTTTCTTTCTCAGATCTAATTGCACACAGTGAGCAAAACTCATACTTGCTGTTTTACATTGAGGCAGCTCATTTTTCCCAAGAAATATTTACAGTGGACGTGCAGAAACAGACAGACACTGACATGTAACAGGAAGCATCACTCTAGGTTCTCTCCCTGTCACTGAGCCCTGTTTTAATATCTAGCTTTGTCTATAAAAGGTAAAGTTTCCTAATCAATTTGTTCTGTTCTCTGAGTCGCTGCCACAGGACATTACATTAATAGTCAGTTTTGTTGGTTTTACAAGCTTTTAAAAAAGTTTCTCCACGTCTGTTATCACTCATTATATATTTTAAAATGAATTCAAGCGTAGAACTTAACTTGATAAACCACAGATATATGGAAGGAAGTTTTACTGAGTGAATCGTCAATCAACAAGTCATAATTTGAATATAGTTATTTTAATATTTATAGAATGAAATAAGCAAATTATTAACAACAACAACAACATTCTAAACAAGGTACATTGCTGAAACAGTCACATAGTGCAACAAGAACAGAGCAATAAAACTATATTTGAAGAAGAAATGTGATAAAAATGTAGTGTTTACCTCGGGCTTCATATGCGTGAAGCAGAGAAATGACAAAGAGAAGAATGATGGGATGCATTCTGTCAAATGTGCTGCAATGAGGAAGTGGATCCGAGTTTAGACCTCAATCAGCCCAGCAGCAGTCAGGGTGTCTGTGGGGCGTGGCCTAATAGAGTGTCATCCACATGAACCAAAACATGACAATAGATGAATAACAATGATTGTCTCCTAACAAGAGAGCATATCGAGGTCTGTCAGTAAACACTTTGATCTTGTTCAAGTTTTGATAATGTGAGGAAAACCTCCAGGAAATAAGTTAACCCTTTTGTGTGCAACAGCACAGGTTCGTTGATATCACGGGAGGGGCGGCCCTGGCACTGTTGGAGCCCCAGGCGAGATTATATATATATATATATATATATATATATATATATATATATATATATATATATATATATATATATATATATATATATATATATATATATATATATATATATATATATATAAGTCCTTGGTCTTATTGCTTGCATGATGGACTGTCCGATTGATGCAACCTTTGTATCAATGTTTTTACCAGCAAACATATTCCTCAGTAGAACTTAGCTTGCAGCAGCTGCAATGTCACTTGAGTCTGGGTAAGAATCGTTTAGGACTTCCATGAATTTGACATCACTTCCAATTAACTTTGCAGCGGTTTTAATTATATTCAGCTTCTCGTCTTCTGGATTCTTAGATTTTTGTTGCTTGTGAAATTCACAAAGAATTGAGTGGGCTGTATCTCGCAAAGTGACCACACATTGATTTTCCAGGCCAGTCATTATTACTCTATCTCCAAAGTGTTCCTTTATTTTAATTTTCATCCACTTTGCACAATATGGTTCACAACCTGTGTCTTGCAAGTACTCTGTCATCTTTACCATAAGGTCTTGACTAGTAATTTGTTCATCATCGTATTCTTCTAAAAAGTTTGCCACCTTTAGGAATGCTGTTGTTCTCTCATAATCTTCAGGTCTTCCGACTTTGAATCTTTTGGGTTTGTTGCCAGGGTTTGCAGAGAATTGACTCGGAATATTCTTCATATTTCGAAAGTTAGTGTTGCATATGTTGTGGTACATTGCATCGGCTGCATGAAGGTCATGGACAGATGATATTCTCCCCAAAACTGTATCAGACCATTCATCGTTCCTTAAGTGGCAAACTTGCACAATCCTTTCCTGGAAGTCTCCTGTTCTTACTGGGTAGATATCAATTTTCTCTCTCTGCTTATTTTTATTATCTATTTCAGTTGGTTGTCCACAGAACAAGCAATGCTCTTGAAAATGTTGTCTAGCAATGAAATTAGGCCCAATAGAATTTGCTAGTGCTAGCAAGCTAACGTTAGTTCGTTTCAGTAGGCTAGGCGATGCTACTTCAAGATGAAAAGTAGTTTTGGCCTTAAGCAAAATGTGTCTACAGTAAAATGTCTAGTTAGAAAGGAGTTGGTAACTTAAAATGTTCCGAGTGGGTTACTGGCACACATCTTGGATTGATGAGAATTAAACATATTTCCTCAACTAGGATTTCTTAGGACATTTAGTATGTTGTTCTGGACACCTCATAGAAATGATCTATGCTGCAAAAAATTATTTTACAATTAGTTCTATTTTTGGCTCCAAAATGAGTTACTTTGCCTGGACTACCTGGGTCGTCTTCCACAACATCTCTTCGTACAACGCCTTCGTGATATGGAGAGAGATCAACCCAGACTGGATGCCGGGCAAGCGGAACAAGCGGTGTTCCTCGAGCAGCTGGGAAAGGCTCTCGTGACTCCGTTCATCGCACGAAGGGAGCGCATCCCCCGCACGGAAGCATCCGCCGCGGTTGTGAAGGCTGGCTGTTCACACCGGACGCGCAGGTCAGCCTGCGATTCTGCTTTCTCCGCTTGTTGTTGTATGTAACCCGTTCAATGTAGGGGCTCGGGGGTAAATGATGATGGTCTTCATAGCCCCCCCTCCCTCTCTTTCTGTCTGCTTGTGTGCTTGTAGTGGATGGGCAGATGGGGAAATTTAATAATGAGAGGGGGAAAATCGGGGAAATTGAAACTCCAGGACAACAGAAGGGAAATCCAAAGTTTGGGATGCATATTTGATCATTTATATCGTTTAAAATAATTTTTCAGTGTGTTTCCTGGCGCGATACGCTCGCGGAGAGTGGAAAAATAGACTTGAAGCCGAAACCATCGGTGCATATTTCATATGATATAAATGATCAAATATGCATCCCATACTTTGGATTTCCCTTCTGTTGTCCTGGAGTTTCAATTTCCCCATCCACTACAAGCACACAAGCAGACAGACAGAGAGAAAGAGAGGGGGCTATGAAGACCATCATCATTTGAACGGGTTACATACAACAACAAGCGGAGAAAGCAGAATTGCGGGCTGACCGGCGCGGAGAAATGCGCGTCCGGTGTGAACAGCCAGGCAGCTGAGCGCTTGAGAATGGCGCTGCGCGGCGCTTCCGGTATAAACCCGGCGTTAAACTCACACCGTGTGCCGCGGGTGTAACAAATACACCTGCAAGGGCTGCTCACTTGTCTATTGCCCTACGTGTGCGTGCTAATACATGGTGGGCTATGTGAGGGGGGCAACAGCCGCGGGAAGCCGGCACAACAGCCGGGGGGAGCAGGGACAACACAAGGGTTAACTTAATAAATGCATAATTCAACAAAAAACTAAATGAAACAACAATCACCAGAACCAAACCATCACATGAAGTTAAACACTGAGACAAGAGAAGAGCACCGGGCTGGGACTGACCACTAGTGATGTGTCCTTCCGTGTCGAGGCTTCGAAGTGTGTGTGGAGTAATCCAGGAAGATTGTGTCAAGCGTGTATCGAGGCTCGTGTTGATGACGTATGTGGTGACGTTCACAGCCTCGCGAGCCGGCCGTACCACGTGACTGAGTCAGGAAATGGTTCGCGGGTTTGGCGTGAGATTCGAAATAAGAGGGGCAGCGAAACGCAATGGACCCCCCCCCCAATACTGGACACTATTAAAATCTCTTCTTATAAAAATAAAAAATCTAATTACACAAGACTCGATTGAGATTAACTTAAAGGAACAATTTAAAGAACTGTTACAAACTTTTGTCTTTTTAAACATTGAAAATCTGCTTAAGCTGCAACACATAAATGAGTTGAACCAGGTCTTTAGAAAGAATAAGTACACATCTGTATGAGAAATACTAGATTTACAATTCATATTAACATTCATCAGGTATCTTTTTAAATAAGATATGAAACATATTACAATAACAGTTTTAAAGTGGGCGGAGCTGTTCCAGATGCTCCTGGTTCTGGTTCTGGATGAAAAAAAATCCCAAAACTTCCCAGGGAAAATATAACATGACGCACAGCAACAATAATACTGGAAATTGTCCAAAAGGCAGAATGTGGAAGACAATTTCAGATTTTCTTCAGGCCAGGGCCGACTTGTCCACCTGAGCATACAGGCTCTCAGGCTGAGTCGTGTCTCCGGCCTCAGTGGATTTCATGGACCTGCTTCGATCACGCTGGGGGATTTCAGTGGTGTGATCGTACTGTGGCAACAAGTAAGTAACTCACTAAGAATCTATATGACTCTTCTAATGCAGTGATGGGATTTGGGCGGTGGCAGTTTGTTGGGAGACACATTGAGAAGAGTCAGCACACAAGCACAGCTCAGACACAGGCTACAGACCTCAGAGGGATGTTTGGATGAATGCACAACGGTGCAGCTGGAAATTAGTCCTTGATCCGCAGCAAAGTGTTTTGTTCGAGCACAAGCAAGCAGCACGAGCAGCGAGGCACATGTAGCTGCAGAGCAAGCAACAGACCAGGATCAGCAAAGGGTCAAAGGTCATGTACAGTAACTACACCACCTGTCGACAGATGAAATACAGCTGTGGCTTTTATTTGATTTATTTATCTATTTATTTTTTGCCCATTTCCTTTGCTCAAAACCATAAAATCTCGTTCTTGGAAGACAGATGTTAGAAAAGATGACGTAACTTTACCTGAGCAGTTTCGTACAGTGTATTTTCCATGACCACACTTTCATCTGCAAGAAGGTGACAAAGAATGTTCATTGGCTTTAAATCACAAATTAATTTAAACTGTTTTCTACTGAATTACATTTACATCACTGCACCCACTGATTTTGGTGTTTGTGTGTTTGAGTTTTTACTCTGACGTACGTTTTCCGTTTTTTCGATGCCGAACAAAAGCTGCTATGGCAAATATCACCAAAACCACAATGACAGCGACACTGGGGATAATGATATAGCTCCGTGGTTCAGGGGCTGTAATGGAAAACAGAAAAACTGATATTAGTTATTTTCAGAACTTGTTCACTTTAACACGTAAAAATATTTCATTAAATAAAATGACATGCACCATTACCATTATAAAACCGACAGCATTATAAAAATATAATTTATAATTTAAACATAATAAGCTTCATATGTATAATACTTTTCTTACCAAAGTTAAAAAGGGTTACAAATGAATTAAACAATAATTAAAACAAAGATAAAAGTAGTTTTTTCTTTTAAATAGAGTAAAGTTGAGAATTTGTTGTAGAAAGTCTAATGTCAACTGGTCATTCAGGTGTTTGGGGGCCTGTCCGGCAAAAGCACGACAACCTAAACCACCAATCAGGCTCTGAAAACTACCAGGAAACAAATATCAGCTGAACCAAGATGCCACCCAGCATGACACATAGAAACCTGGTTGTGTGAAGTCAATAATAAAATCTTAAAACAATGCAGAAATGAACAGGGAGCCAGAATGTGAGTCATATGATCATGTTGTCTTGAGCCAGTTATAATCCAAGCAGCAGCATTTTGAACCAACTGAAGGAGAAAGTCTTTATCTAGTCTTTAAATGTTGGGAAAGATTTAATATTTCAAAATGAACTTAAGTTGGAACACAACCTTCTATAAAACAAAGTTATCAGCTGCTTGTGTTGTCGGTCACTTACCAGGATTTGAGAAACAAAAGTCCCGAATCATTGTTGTGTTCTCGTCCAAGCTGACCTGGTTGCTATGGTTACAGATAACTGAGAAGCCTTTGGACAGGTAGACACGGAGGGAGGTGCCGGAGGTCGTGACCTTGGACCTCTCTCCTCCCTCCTCCTGGCTGCAGGTGTTGGTGTCACATCTAAAAGTGCTGTTGATGTGATGGGAGTCCTGTGTGCTGCAGGTCACTGTGAGGTTACAGGAGTCGGAGCTATTGGAGAGTAAGTCCACTGTCCCATTAACCGGAGACACTGGATCTGAGGGGGAGGGACACAGGCATTAATGGGTTTAGAAGTTGGGCAGCTACTGTGTGTCGATATTTAAAATCTGAAGAAACCTACCTTGAACTGTGACGCTGTATTTACCCACATAAGTGTTATTGACCCGAAACACCTGCAGTGTAACGTCCACTGTCGTCTTGTTGCACATTCTTCAAAAGCAAAGAGTGATTTTGGAGAAAATCTCACCCTTCCATCATAGGGGTCAATTGTTATTGTTTTGTTATCATGAAATAATCTTAATATGTTTGAATCATTAAATTGCCATTTAAATTCACTCCGTTCAACTATTTTAACAGGAGCCGTGACGTTGAGAAGCAGATCCTTCCCCTTCTGCACAAATACAGGAGTCACAGTGTCGGAGCCTGTAGAAACAACACAGCATCACTTTATTAGAAAGAAAAGACTTTGATTTAAACTGTAGTTTTTGTCCATTTCTACTTCTACTCATTAAACAGAGACTCATGAGACAAAACTACCTCGGCCCAGCAGGTTGTGTTTGCCCCTGTCTGTTGGTTGGTTGGTTTAATGATCAGCAGGTTTACTTAGAAACTGGATTTCCACAAGACTTGGTGGAAGGATGGGACATGGGCCGAGAAAGTTACATTTCAGGAAGATTCAGGATTTATTTTGTGAGATGCGGCTGTTTTTTATATTTTCCATGATTTCCCAGAGAATGAAATCAGGCATATTGAGGGGGACTGAGACTTCTGATTACTTTAGTGCAGCTTGACTGAATTTAAGAACTTCTGGACCTAGGTGGTAAATTGACATTCTAGTGTCTACAAATCTATTTTATTTGTTTTGTTTTCCTCTTTGAACTTATTTCTACGTTTTCATACAGATTTCCTATTTTATTTCTTTGACCTCTTTTATTTTACTCTTTTCATTCTTTTATTTGGCTTGTAAATTGTAAATAAAAGTGCCCTGCTTTGCCCGTCAGCAGGATTTTTAAAAGCCACTAAACGGATTTCCTTTAAATTTACACGGATTCTGTGGATGCGAGAATTTTCTTTCACGCTCTTTACATGGTGAGATACTATGTGTCTTCTGAAATATATTCCTCCTCATATAGGGGCAGAATTATTATTATGAGCTAAATAAAAGCTTGTAATCGTTGCTTTTCTTTCTCAGACCTAATTGCACACAGTGAGCAAAACTATTGGCATTTAATAAATAATGATCCTGCTGTGATGTTATTATTATTTATTGATTTGTAACATATCAGTTCTAGCAACATAGATTTGTTTGATTAATTAAAATGTTATTCAGTAGAGAATGAAAAGAGAGAAGTTTAGTTTCCTGACGAGCTCGTACGTGTACATGTGGTTTGAGTCACAGTATTGACCTTGACTACTTGTCTTCAGTGGAACCTGATGAATGTGGGAGTGATGTGAACGTTACACTTATAACCAAAGTTAGCACTTTGAATTTATAATCAAGCTTCTGTGAAAAGGTGATAAACGAGTCCATCACACAACAGTTTCTGAACTTAAAAAACGTGTGAAAGAGGAAGAGACTCTGCAATGGTAGATGTTACTCAACAGCTCATTTCTCACACGAAAAATTTACAGTGGACAGAAATGAACACTGACATGTTACAGGAAGCATCACTCTACGTTCTCTCCTGTCACCAGCCCTGTTTTAATATCTAGCTTTGTCTATAAAAGGTAAAGTTTCCTCATCAATCTGTTCTGTTCTCTGAGTCGCTGCCACAGGACATTACATTAATATTCAGTTTTGTTGGTTTTACAAGCTTTGAATAAAGTTTCTCCACGTCTGTTATCACTCATTATATATTTTATAATGAAATTCAAGCGTAGAACTCAACTTGAAACACCACAGATATATGGAAGGAAGTTTTACTGAGTGAATCGTCAATCAACAAGTAATAATTTGAATATAGTTATCATTTTAATATTTATAGAATAATTAAATAAACAATTATTAACAACAACAACACAATTCTAAACAAGGTACATTGCTGAAACAGTCACAAAGTGCAACAAGAACAGAGCAATAAAACTATATTTGAAGAAGAAATGTGATAAAAATGTAGTGTTTACCTCGGGCTTCATATGAGTGAAGCAGAGAAATGACAAAGAGAAGAATGATGGGATGCATTCTGTCAAATGTGCCGTACGAGGAAGTGGATCCGAGTTTAGACCTCAATCAGCCCAGCAGCAGTCAGGGTGCTCGTCTCTCCACACGTCTCAGTGTTTTCAAACTGACTCAGAAATACCTCAGGTTTATGAATATGTTAAAATCTGCAGTGAGGAGGTGTAAACTCTGTGGCGTGGCCTAATACTCAGAGTGTCATCCACATGAACCAAAACATGACAATAGATGAATAACAATGATTGTCTCCTAACAAGAGAACATATCGAGGTCTGTCAGTAAACACTTTGATCTTGTTCAAGTTTTGATAATGTGAGGAACTGACTGCTGGTTTCAGGGGAGATGTTTCAGCACCAGGACAGACTGCTTGGTGGATTGTGTGGAACATCTTGGTTTGTTTTTCATGTGTCGCGTGAGGGAAGCGGGGAAATGAGGTATTGCAACAGCGCCACCTGGCGACTTTCACCTCCAGGAAAGGTGCAACAGCAACAGCACAGGTTCGTTGATGTCACGAGGCAAGAGACGGCTTTACTTGTAGAAAAGACACAACTTTTATTGAACTTAATAAATGAATAATTCAACAAAAAGCTAAATGAAACAACAATCACCAGAAACAAACCATCACATGAAGTTAAACACTGAGACAAGAGAAGAGCACCGGGCTGGGACTGACCACGGAGACAAAACACCTGCTGCAACACAGGAGACGAGCGGAAACGGAAGTAGGGAGAGCTGTGCACGGCCGCTTCCTGAAACATGGGGAAGCACGACGTCGCCTAGCAACCAGCGCGCCATGAAGCAGTCACAGCGCCACGCAGCGGCAGGGAGGGAGCGCGCCTCCGGCTCCACGTGTTAACAGGTTGGAGTGACCACAGTTTCTGCATGAGCCTGTCAGCTGCTCCTGGTCAGCAGCGATAACATGAGGATGTGGAAATGATGGGGGGGCGGCAGTGGGAGGGGAATCTTTATTTGTTCAGCGTGGGGTTAAGAATAGGATATAGGCATCTTCATATTTCCATACACATAATCCAGATAGATAGATAGAAACTGTTTTAAATTGTTTTTTGGGCTGTTAAACATTCCTCGTCATCATATTAGTATTTTTTAAAAGGAAGCATATTTGTATGTTTTGTAAATGTCACAATGTTGTTTAACTAAAACATTTATAATTCCCAATAAAAAATGTTTAAAACACTTGGGTGAAGTAAGAACTTTATTGTACGTGCACCAACACTGGACACTCATCAAAAATAATGTAGCTGCCAAAATCACTTGAGGTCTTAATTGAGTTTTTCATGGAAATCTGGTCAAATTAACACAACGTACAATAAAAGAATATTAAAATCTCTTTTTATCAAAATATCTAATTACACAAGACTCGATTGAGATTCATTTAAAGGAACAATTCAAAGAACCATTACAAACTTTTGTCTTTTTAAACATTGAAAAGCTGCTTAAGCTGCAACACATGAATGAGTTGAACCAGGTCTTTAGAAAGAATAAATACACATCTGTACAAGAAATACTAGATTTACAATTCATATTAACACTCATCAGGTATCTTTTTCAATAAGACATGAAATATATTACAATAACAGTTTTAAAGTGGGCGGAGCTGTTCCAGATGCTCCTGGTTCTGGTTCTGGATGAAAAAAAAAAACTTCACAGAAAAATATAACATGACTCACGGCAACAATAATACTGGAAATTGTCCAAAAGGCAGAATGTGGAAGACAATTTCAGATTTTCTTCAGGCCAGGGCCGACTTGTCCACCTGAGCATACAGGCTCTCAGGCTGAGTCGTGTCTCCGGCCTCAGTGGATTTCATGGACCTGCTTCGATCACGCTGTAGATGGAGGACGGAGAAGGAGCTGCAGCATCATCGGTTGGATTCTGATCCATAAGTGGGTTCACGCTTTTGACCTGGAGAGATAAAGTCAAATAAAACTATTTTTGCTACCGGGGCTCGTTCCTTTTCTAAATCACAGATTATATATCACTATTTTCAGTGGTGTGATCGTACTGTGGCAACAAGTAAAGTAATCTCACTAAGAATCTATATGACTCTTCTAATGCAGTGATGGGATTTGGGCCGGTGGCAGTTTATTGGGAGACACATTGAGAAGAGTCAGCACACAAGCACAGCTCAGACACAGGCTACAGACCTCAGAGGGATGTTTGGATGAATGCAGCACGGTGCAGCTGGAAATTCGTCTCTGATCCGCAGCAAAGTGTTTTGTTCGAGCACAAGCAAGCAGCACGAGCAGCGAGGCACACGTAGTGCTGCAGGAGCAAGCAACAGGACCAGGATCAGCAAAGGGTCAAAGGTCATGTACAGTAACTACACCACCTGTCGGGAAATGTAGAGTGAACGCTGTGTTTAGCCAACAGACGAAATACAGCTGTGGCTTTTATTTCATTTATTTATCTATTTATTTTTTGCCCATTTCCTTTGCTCAAAACCATAAAATCTCGTTCTTGGAAGACAGATGTTAGAAAAGATGACGTAACTTTACCTGAACAGTTTCGTACACTGTATTTTTCATTTCCTCCCTTTCATCTGCAAGAAGGTGACAAAGAATGTTCATTGGCTTTAAATCACAAATTAATTTAAACTGTTTTCTACTGAATTACATTTACATCACTGCAGCCACTGATTTTGGTGTTTGTGTGTTTGAATTTTACTCTGACGTACGTTTTCCGTTTTTCGATGTCGAACAAAAGCTGCTGCTATGGCAAATATCACCAAAACCACAATGACAATGACAAAGGAGATAATGACAATGGCCATAGTGATAGGCTCCGTTGTTTGGTGGCTGTAATGGAAAACAGAAAAACTGATATTAGTTATTTTCAGAACTTAATCACTTTAACACATAAAAATATTTCTTTAAAAACAATTACATGCTCTAAATTCAAGTGAAAACTCTGCATTATTACCATAAAAATATAATTTATAATTTAAATATAATATGTACAGTACTTTTCTTACCAAAGTTAAAAAGTGTTACAAAGGAATCAAACAATAATTAAAACAGAGATAAAAGTAGTTTTTCTTTTAAATAGAGTAAAGTTGAGAATTTGTTGTAGAAAGTCTAATGTCAACTGGTCATTCAGGTGTTTGGGGGCCTGTCCGGCAAAAGCACGACAACCTAAACCACCAATCAGGCTCTGAAAACTACCAGGAAACAAATATCAGCTGAACCAAGATGCCACCCAGCATGACACATAGAAACCTGGTTGTGTGAAGTCAATAATAAAATCTTAAAACAATGCAGAAATGAACAGGGAGCCAGAATGTGAGTCATATGATCATGTTGTCTTGAGCCAGTTATAATCCAAGCAGCAGCATTTTGAACCAATTGAAGGAGAAAGTCTTTATCTAGTCTTTAAATGTTGGGAAAGATTTAATATTTCAAAATGAACTTAAGTTGGAACACAACCTTCTATAAAACAAAGTTATCAGCTGCTTGTGTTGTCGGTCACTTACCAGGATTTGAGAAACAAAAGTCCCTAATCATTGTTAGTGTGCTCGTCGAGCTGACCTGGTTGCTATGGCTACAGATAACTGAGAAGCCTTCGGACAGGTGGACACGGAGGGAGGTGCCGGAGGTCGTGACCTTGGACCTCTCCTCCTCCCTGCTTCCTGGCTGCGGTGTTGTTGTCACATCTAAAAGTGCTGTTGATGCGATGGGAGTCCTGTGTGCTGCAGGTCACTGTGAGGTTACAGGAGTCGGAGCTCGAGGAGAGTAAGTCCACTGTCCCATTAACTGGAGACACTGGATCTGAGGGGGAGGGACACAGGCATTAATGGGTTTAGAAGTTGGGCAGCTACTGTGTGTCGATATTTAAAATCTGAAGAAACCTACCTTGAACTGTGACGCTGTATTTACCCACATAAGTGACTTTATCCCCGAAAACACCTGCAGTGTGAAGTCCACTGTCGTCTTGTTGCACATTCTTCAAAAGCAAAGAGTGATTTTGGAGAAAAATCTACCCTTCCATCATAGGTGTCAATTGTGTTTGTGGTTATCATCAAATAATCTTAATATGTTTGAATCATTAAATCTCCATCTAAATTCACTCCGTTTAACTATTTTAACAGGAGCCGTGACGTTGAGAAGCAGATCCTTCCCTTCTGTGCACAAATACAGGAGTCACAGTGTCGGAGCCTGTAGAAACAACACAGCATCACTTTATTAGAAAGAAAAGACTTTGATTTAAACTGTAGTTTTGTCCATTTTTACTTCTACTCATTAAACAGAGACTCATGATACAAAACTACCTCGGCCCAGCAGGTTGTGTTTGCCCTGTCTGTTGGTTGGTTGGTTTAATGATCAGCAGGTTTACTTAGAAACTGGATTTCCACAAGACTTGGTGGAAGGATGGGACATGGCCGAGAAAGTTACATTTCAGGAAGATTCAGGATTTATTTTGTGAGACGGGCTGTTTTTATATTTTCCATGATTTCCCAGAGAATGAAATCAGGCATATTGAGGGGGACTGAGACTTCTGATTACTTTAGTGCAGCTTGACTGAATTTAAGAACTTCTGGACCTCGGGGAGGTAAATTGACATTCTAGTGTCTACAAATCTATTTTATTTGGGCCCGGCACCGAACGGTGGGAGGCCCTATTGAAATTGTAAGGATTCTTCTTCTTATTATTCTCTGCCAAATGAATTGGCTTTTTGAGGGCTTTAACATGCTCAAATTCTTACCAAAGTTTGCAGGAAATTCAAAAGTCGGAGAAATTGACGTATTCTGGAGTAATTTGAAATGGGCGTGGCAAAATGGCTCAACAGCGCCACCTATACACAGCCCCTGAGTTCACTTTGACCGATCTTCACGAAAAATTGATACACAGGTGTATCATGTTCAGACGCACAAAAAAGTCTCAAGGAGCATTATGAAAAACGCAACAGGAAGCCCGCCATTTTGCATTTAGTGGCCATTTTGGCCATATTCCACATTTTTACTTTGATGAACTTGTCCCAGGGCTTTCATCAAATCAACTTCATATGGAGATGAATGTCATCTCAACAAGATGGAGATATAAACTACCTCGGTATATATGATTTCATCACACGGTGTGACCGTGGCGTGGCATCAAAGTTTGATTACACACCATCAAAACATGAGGTTCTGTATCTCGGACATATTTGGTCCAATCGAGTCCAAACTAGACATGTAAGACAAGAGTCCCGGCCTGATGACATCTACACAGAAATCATGACTTAAAATCACAGCGCCCCCTGCTGGCTACAGGAAGTGACATGTTTTATACTTTGATGAACTGCTCCTGGCTGCTTTACAATATACAGCTCAAATGAGCTCAGTCAAGTCATTGGACCATGGTCAGAATTGTGACATTTCCTCAGTGTGTAAACATTGAGGTGCGGCGAAGGATCATCCTTCGCCAAAGGAGACGATGTTGTCATAACTCAACTGTGCATGTCCTGTCCTGCACCAAACTTCTGTCTCATGATTATAGTCCAAGCCTGAACAGCTCTATGTGTCAATATTTCCTCAGGGTCATAGCGCCACCTACTGATTCACCATGAAACAGGAAGTACTTTGTAAATCCACTCTGCATTATCCAACCGGCCCCCAAATTCTGCCCTATGATCACAATCCTGACCTGAACAGCTCCATATATTAATATTAGTGCAGGGTCATAGCGCCACCTACTGATCAGTGTGAAAATTAAGTTGTTGTAACATTGTCCAATTGACACAATATTGCTCACGCTACATGAGAGCCCCTACTTGAACAGATCTATTAGTCTGTATGTAATAATAGTGATGGCGCCACCTACTGGCAACAGGAAGTAAGCTTTGTTTTACAACTATCATTCGATTTACATAAAATGTTCACAGTGTGATGTGCAATTGATAGCGTGGACCGTAATGAGCAATTAGCAGGCAAGGATCGACATCGCGTGACGGACGCAGGAAGTGAAGCGTTTATCCTTGCCACAGTGCGAAAAACGCATGCAACGCGGAGACGTGCGCTTGGTCATTGATCGCTCTCTCCACTAACTGCAACAGGCTTCAAAATGCCTGTGCTCGGGCCCGTTAGTGCTACAACGTAGCCCTAGTTTGTATTGTTTTTCTCTTTGATCTTATTTCTACGTTTTCATACAGATTCATCCTTTTTATTTCTTTTACCTCTTTTATTCTCTTTTTATTCTGTTATTTGGCTGGTAAATTGTAAATAAAAGTGCCCTGCCTTGCCCGTCAGCAGGTTTACTCCAAACCTACAAAACTGATTTACTTAAAATTTTGACGTGGATTCGGTGCTGCGAGAATTTTCTTTCACGTTCTTTAACATGGTGAGATATTATGTGTCTTCTGCGTTTAATAAATAATGTTCCTGCTGTGATGTTATTATTAGTTATTGATTTGTAACATATCAGTTCTAGCAACATAGATTTGTCTGATTAATTAAAATGTTATTCAGTAGAGAATGAAAAGAGAGAAGTTTAGTTTCATGACGAGCTCGTACGTGTACATGTGGTTTGAGTCACAGTATTGACCCTTGACTACTTGTCTTCAGTGGAACCTGATGAACGTGGGGAGTGATGTGAACGTTACACTGATAACCAAAGTTAGCACTTTGAATTTATAATCCAGCTTCTGTGAAAAGATAACAGTTTTTGGAACTTAAACAAAACGTGTGAAAGAGGAAGTGACTCTGCAACGGTAGATGTTCCTCAACAGCTCTTTTCTCACACGGAAAATGTACAGTGGACGTACAGAAATAGAGACACAGACAGACAGACAGACAGACAGAAAGACAGACAGACAGACAGACAGACACTGACCTGTAACAGGAAGCATCACTCTAGGTTCTCTTCCTGTCACCGAGCCCTGTTTAATATCTAGCTTCCTCTAGGTTAAGTTTCCTAATCAATTTGTTCTGTTCTCTGAGTCGCTGCCACAGGACATTACATTAATAGTCAGTTTTGTTGGTTTTACAAGCTTTTTTAAAAGTTTCTCCACGTCTGTTATCACTCATTATATATTTTATAATGAATTCAAGCGTAGAACTCAACTTGAAACACCACAGATATATGGAAGGAAGTTTTACTGAGTGAATCGTCAATCAACGAGTCATAATTTGAATATAGTTATCATTTTAATATTTATAGAATAATGAAATAAGCAAATTATTAACAAAAAAATTATAAACAAGCTACATTGCTGAAACAGTCACAAAGTGCAACAAGAACAGAGCAATAAAACTATATTTGAAGAATAAATGTGATAAAAATGTAGTGTTTACCTCGGGCTTCATATGCGTGAAGCAGAGAAATGACAAAGAGAAGAATGATGGGATGCATTCTGTCAAATGTGCCGTACGAGGAAGTGGATCCGAGTTTAGACCTCAATCAGCCCAGCAGCAGTCAGGGTGCTCGTCTCTCATCCACACGTCTCAGTGTTTTCAAACTGACTCACGGAAATACCTCAGGTTTATGAATATGTTTAGTAAAATCTGCAGTGAGGAGGTGTAAACTCTGTGGGCGTGGCCTAATACTCAGAGTGTCATCCACATGAACCAAAACATGACAATAGATGAATAACAATGATTGTCTCCTAACAAGAGAACATATCGAGGTCTGTCAGTAAACACTTTGATCTTGTTCAAGTTTTGATAATGTGAGGAACTGACTGCTGGTTTCAGGGGAGATGTTTCAGCACCAGGACAGACTGCTTGGTGGATTGTGTGGAACATCTTGATTTGTTTTTCATGTGTCGCGTGAGGCGGGGAAATGAGGTATGGCAACAGCGCCACCTGGCGACTTTCACCTCCAGGAAAGGTGCAACAGCAACAGCACAGGTTCGTTGATGTCACGAGGCAAGAGACGGCTTTACTTGTAGAAAAGACACAACTTTTATTGAACTTAATAAATGCATAATTCAACAAAAAGCTAAATGAAACAACAATCACCAGAAACAAACCATCACATGAAGTTAAACACTGAGACAAGAGAAGAGCACCGGGACTTTTGAGTGAGTGAGAGAGAGAGAGAGAGAGAGAGAGAGAGAGAGAGAGAGAGAGAGAGAGAGAGAGAGATATTAACTGTGTTAAAATGTTATTTTTTGGTCTGTTAAACCTTCCTCGTCATCATATTAGTATTTTTTACGTATGTTTTGTAAATTTCAGGATGTTGATTTAACTAAAACATTTATAATCCCCAACATTTTTTTAAACACTTGGGTGAAGTAAGAACTTTATTGTACGTGCACCAATACTGGTGTGATGGAAATTCATCTTGAGATTTGAAATAATGAAATTCTCAGACTGGAGTTGCCTTTGATTCTTTATAATAGTAAACTCTGCAGAGGTTACACAACAAGCACGGGTGCTCAAAATGGAACTGGCCGCAAGTTCACAAAAGCCAGAACTTATACAAAGAGGCGTTACATAGAACATAATATGAAAAAAAGACATGAAAGACATGAGATCATCTGTGTCTGTCCGTCCGCTGTAGCAGTTGGAAGAAAAACATCACCAAATAAGGGCATGCACCCTGTTGATCAAGGTCATAGCAGTGAGACACCGCCAAATAAGGGTTCCATCCTGTCAGGTAGACAGTATCACAGCAGTTAGACACCTGGTCAGGGGGATTTCCAATACCTTAGACACTGGTCAGTTGAATTTTCCACTACACTTCCCCCTTTGATCATCAATAAAAATATGATCACTAACGAAAAATAATCAAGAAACATCATAATCAACATCATAATCATAGAAGAATATTGACAAGTCTTCAACCCACGCACTTTGCGCACATACAGGGTCACATCCACCATGGAGAGGTTCTAGAACATACGATGCATGGTGGGGAGGTTCTGGAGGTAGCCGCTGCTGCTTTTGTGGAAAGAAAAAAGTTATTTTCCTGTGATTGAGCAAGCATTCGAAATGAAAATGGAAGGAAATCAGGTCAAACAACATCATCATCTCATTAACCATTATCAAAGTTAACATACTGTATAGATTGGCAAAAGTAACTCATATTAAAATGTAATAAAACGTTAAATGTCAACATACAGTATATTTAAGGTTGAAAATATGCAGTAAAACTTTTAAATTCTTGCTAGGAAGTAAAAATGTATTAAGGATGTACAAACTTCATAAAGTAACTAACATCAACCTCAAAATTTCACAGAGATTTAAATTAAGGCATCATAAAATATGAAGTTGAAAGGATAATTGCAGTAGCTGTTTTTGTCCAGTGAAATCACTAAGAAACACATAAGCAAGCTGGGAGGAGAAAATAACATAAAAAACCTAAAATTGAGTATCGTCATCAGAACCATCTGTGCTGTCAGTGTCCAGGTAGGGAGGGATGGGTAATAAGTTATGGATCAAGGGGACCTGAATCACTTCTCTTGTGTCTAGTCAAATTTGCATGTGCTGGATGGTTCTGAGAGGACACCGTAGGAAAAGACAGTTCGTTAGATCATCAGAGATTTTTACAGGAGTGCATCTAGACAGAATAATGTGCAAAACAATAATAGAGGAGATCATGAGTAACACGTATAGCAAGCCTCTCAGGCCACACAACCCTGGATGTCGAAATGGATGCCATGGCCTGTCCATGGTCTCAGTTGTCTGGCAGATTTCTTCTGTGTTGTGGCAGAACGCTCGTGTGGTTAATCATACAACACTCTCGGGGCTTCTCAACCTGTGGAAGTATCAGTGTGTGTGCTTTGAGTTGAAGGCGTCAGCTGGTCAGATGGAGCTGGTACTCATTTGCAGTGGCTGGCGTGGATCCAGGTGGCTCTTTCAGCAACTTTCACTGCTGTGTGGGTTGTGAGCAGTACCTGGTAGGGCCCTTGCCACCTGTTTCCTGATGTCTGAAAGAGAAGAAGTCAGGTTAGAGCAATAGGACAACATATCATGATCACACAAGTCTGTGGATGGAAGCGGAGAAGACGGAGGATCCACACCAATGTGGGGTTCGTTTTCTCATCCTCATGTACATCAGCACCAGAGGCAGGACTTTTGTCGATGCAAGACCAGTGCCTTCACAGCACTTTGCAAGTTTAGTTTTGAGTGTGCCGTTCTCTCGTTCCACAGTTCCACCACTGGCTGGTTGATATGCACAGTGTGTTCGCACATCCATAGTTAGATGAGAACCGAGTTGTTTGACAGCTTCATTTACGAAGTGTCTGCCATTGTCACTGGAAATTCTGCTAGGAATTCCCCATCGTGGAATAATGTCTCTTAACAATGCAAAATGACAGACAGAAGATCTGTGATGAGACCGTGGTGTGCTATCTTTTTACCAGAAGATGTGAGGAAGTTTCTGTGTTGCCAAAGGGTGCCAAAATCATGAGTTACACCGAACGCATATCTGGAGTCAGTGTAGACTGTGAGTGTTTTACCAGTAGCCAATTTGCATGCTTCCATGCAATGAGCTCTGCTGCCTGGGCTGAGAGGTGATGAGGAAGAGAACTCGAGAGGAGAACTTCGTTATCTGAACAAACAGAAAAACCAACACAGTTAGTACCAGAGACAGGGTCACGTGAGGCGGACCCATCGACATACAGAATCAAGTCAGAGTTAGAAAGAGGTTCGTCAGAGAGGTCAGGTCGTGGGGAACACTGGACTTGAAGTTCAGCCACACATTTGTGTTCTTCCCCGTCATCCGGAAGCGGAAGAAGCGTGGCTGGGTTCAAAGTTGAACAGCGTTTCACTGTGATGTTGGGCATGTCAAGAAGAACAGTGTGATACCTCAACCAGCGAGCAGCAGAGAGATGTGAGGTCTTCTGTTCTGTAAGAATGAGAGACACAGCATGAGGAACAAGGAGTGTCAAGTCAGAGTAACCTACTATGTCTCGTGAGGCAAGGACAGCTTTTTCACAGGCGGCCACTGCACGCAAACAACGTGGAAGGCCAGCTGCCACCGGATCAAGTTTGGCGGAGAAGTAGGCGACAGGGCGATATTTGTCACCATGAGACTGAAGGAGGACAGAAGTCATGCAGCGGTCTCTCTCATCCACAGCCTGAACAAAAGGTTTGTCAGGGTTAGGGAGAGCAAGAGTGGGAGTTTGCTGCAGCGTTTTCTTCAGTGTGACAAATGCCTCGTCTGCCTCTGGAGTCCAAACGACACGTTCGTGAGGAGTGAGTGATTTGCCATGGTACAGAGCACCTAAGGGGGCTTCAAGAAGAGCAAAGTCAGGAATGAACGTTCTACAGAAAGAACATGTGCCGATGAATGACATGAGTTGTTTCTTCGTCAAGGGTTTAGGCATGTTAACAATAGCTTCTACTCTCTTATCAGACAGGGATTTGCCATCTTTGGTGACGACATGACCCAGAAACGTGACAGTTTGTTGTACAAACTGTAGTTTGCTGAGGCTGACTTTATGGCCCTCATGAACCAGATGTCTCAGCAAAGTGATCGTATCTGTTTCACATTGCTCCTGTGTGGGACTGGCAACTAGTAGATCATCAACATACTGCAAGAGAGCTGAACCCGGAGTGAGGATGAGGGTTCAAGACTGTTCCTGAGAGCCTGATTGTATAATGATGGAGATTCACAGTAGCCTTGACACAGGCGTGTGAACGTGTAGGCCTTGTTTTCAAAATTAAAAGCAAACCAGTACTGGCTGTCCTTGTGGACAGGAACACTAAAAAAAGCGTTGGATAAGTCTACAACCGAAAACCACACTGCATTGGCGGAATTTGGGAAAGCAGCGTGTATGGGTTGGGAACAATAGGCGATCGAAATTACGGCATCATTCACAGCCTTCAAATCTTGCACAAACCGCCACTCAGTAGGTTGACCTTTGTCTCTGATCTTCTTAACTGGGAACAGTGGAGTGCGGACCGGTGAATCAGGGCAGGGGACAATTACACCAGCCTGCAAAAGGATTCAAAACAGGACGTATCCTCCACTGCTTCCTGTCTGAGTGGATATTGTTGTTTACATGGCCTATAATCAGATTTTGGAGTGATTTTGACTGGATCACAGTTTCTGATGAGGCCCACATCATATTTGTCCTTTGCCCACAGTGTTTCAGGCAGATCTGAAAGTAAAGGCGAAACATCAGAGGGGTTGGACAACATTGCATAAGAATGAAGGTGATTTTCAGTCACAACTAATGAGCGTGTGGCTGGAGAACAGAAGGTTGGATACATTTTTAGATCAAATGCACTCAGACTTGGTGAATACATTACGTCAGGCGTCGTTGTGGGTTGCCAATCAACGGCAGCCTGGCATGATCTGACAAATGGGCCTAAGTCTTGCCACTTGTCATCATGAGACTTGGAGAGCGAGATGTGAGGGCTGGAATTCGAGACGCGAAACAGTGCCATCTGTTGGTCAGTGAGTGAGACGGAAGCTGCACTTCTGGAAACAGACCAAAAAATATTGGACACTTTCAGAAAATCATCAGGAAAAGGCAAAAACAGAGATTCATAAACCTGATCTGCTGTGTCTGTCACATGTGAAGTGCAATGCAGTGAATCAGTGTGCATAAAATCAGAAAAAAGGGGTGTCGAGAGACCCTGACCTGGAGAGCAGATCAGTGGAGGCATTTATAGGAAGTTGCCACTGATATACAAGCAGCTGCTCATGTGTGGTCTGTGACATTGTGAAGAAGAATTGTGCGTAACTGTCACTCCATCAGGGGAGGATACTAAATTGAGGCCTAACACAATCATCAAATCTCTTCCTAATAGATTAATTGGGCAACAGGGAGACAACAGAAAATCATGTTCAAACCTTATGGAATTTTTGTCAAACCGAGCGGCGCATTTGAGAGGTTTTGTGAAATTTTCTTTTACAGTGGCACCGCTGGCACCTTGAGAGAATATAAAGCGACCACTCATTTCAGGAGATGTGGGCAAATCTGACATCCTAACCACAGAATAACCTGCACCAGAGTCGACCATGAAATTAAGTTTGTGACCGTTAACACACAGTTCGAGTTGAGGCATTTTCTTAAAAGCATCACTATTGTACTTAACATAAGAACCACAAAGTTGTGTTTGCTCTGGTGTGTGTGTGTGTGTGCGGTTAGATTAGCAAGCGATTTCTTCATTGCTGGAGCTTGTGTGTGTGTGTGGTTAGAATTGCAAGCGATTTCTTCGTTGCTTTGGCATGTATGTGTGTGGTTAGAATTGCAAGCGATTTCTTCATTGCTTTGGCATGTATGTGTGTGTGTTTCACTTCCCTTTCTCTGATCCTCGGCGGGTAGATTGGTCGTCTCCCCCCCGTCTGCCTCCTCCTCACTTTCTGTAGATCAGTCAGCAGTGAAAGTTCTTGTCTCCCCCTTCTCTCGCTGCTGGGGGCAGTCCCTTGCCCAGTGTCCTTTTTGTCTGCAGAAGAAACACTCATCTATGGGAATTTTGGGTCGTCGAGAAAAGCCTCGCCCACGTCCTTGCCCACGTCCGCGACCACGCCCCTCTCTTCCTGGTTCAGTGAAGTTGGCTCTGCTATCAGCGTTATCTTGTCTGTGTGGCCTTGACAGGGCAGACACAGCCTGCATCATGGTTAGCTGTGCTTTCTGGAGTTGTTGATTCTTTTTCTGCTGAGTTTTGTCTTTGGTTTCTTTGTGTTGACGTTCAGCATGTTCAGAATGACATCTGACCTCTGTCAAGCGAGCATCCTCAAGCCCGATGCAGGTGTGGCCTACGTCTGCCCGTAGTGGGGGGAGCAGACCATTCAGGAAGGCCTGTTTCAGATGTGTTTCATAAGCCCCTGGCTCGTTGCCAAGGTTGTCAGGTATGGGGATGCCTCTGTGTTGATTAAACAGGACGGTCAGACGTGTGAGGAAATCTCCTACGGTTTCGCCTGGTTGTTGTCTGCACCCCGTTATTTTGGACATGTCAATTTTATTGGGGAAGGCGGTCCTCAGGGCGTTGAGGAGTGTGTTGAGAGCGTTGACGTATGCTGCATTAACCTCATCATCCCAGTCTGGTGAAGTCAGACGGAGGTCTCCCCCACAGTGGTCAGTTGAATTTTCCACTACACTGGACACTCATCAAAAATAATGTAGCAGCCAAAATCACTTTAGGTTTTTATTGAGTTTTTCATGGAAATTTGGTCAAATTAACACAATGTACAATAAAAGAATATTAAACTCTCTTTTAAAAAAAATTAAAAATCTAATTACACATGACTCAATCGAGATTAACTTAAAGGAACAATTCAAAGAACCATTACAAACTTTTGTCTTTTTAAACATTGAAAAGCTGCTTAAGCTGCAACACATGAATGAGTTGAACCAGGTCTTTAGAAAGAATAAGTACACATCTGTACGAAATACAATATTTACAACAGCATTCATCAAATGTCAAACACTCATCAGGAATCTTTTTCAATAAGATATGAAATAAATTACAATATATTACAATAACAGTTTTAAAGTGGGCGGAGCTGTTCCAGATGCTCCTGGTTCTGGTTCTGGATGAAAAATCCCAAAACTTCCCAGGAAAATATAACATGACGCACAGCAACAATAATACTGGACAAATTGTCCAAAAAGGCAGAATGTAAAGACAATTTGTGATTTTCTGAGGCCAGGGCCACTTCTCCACCATGGAGCAGGCTCGTGGCTGAGTCGTGTCTCCGGCCCCCAGTGGATTTCATGGACCTGCTTCGACTGCTGTAGATGGAGGACGAGAAGGAGCTGCAGCATCATCGGTTGGATTCTGATCCATAAGGTGTCTACGATTTGACCTGAGATAAAGTCAAACAGGAAGGCACACAGTTCAATGTAATGTGGCAACAAGTAAAGTAATCTCACTTAGACAGATGTTAGAAAAAGATGACATAACTTTACCTGAGCATTTTCAGACACTGTATTTTCCGTGTCCACACTTTCATCTGCAAGAAGGTCACAAAGAATGTTCATTGGCTTTAAATCACACCAATTTAGACTGTTTTCACTGAATCACATTTACATCACTGCACCCACTGATTTTGGTTTCTGTGTGTTTTGTTTACTTGTGATTTTGGTGACCCCATGGTTTTATATAAACACAGCATTGCTTTTCAAAATCTCTGTTGATAGACAGATAATAACTAAATAAAAACCTACACACACAGACATTCATCTTGATATTATCTATATGCTAAATAACGAACAGTGGATCTCATCCGTATCGTAAACCGTAAAGGATCTCCAGATATTGTCACGACCCTAAAGGCAGGGATCAGTGAATAAAGTGAAGGACACAGTGAAAAAATGCTGGAATTCCCATTTACAATATTTGCAGAGTTGAATTTTTACTTAACGTACGCTTCCTTTATTCGATGTCCAACAAAAAGCCGCTGTTATGGCACTATCACCAAAACCTTAATACAGTGACAGAGACAAAGGCGATGAAAGCGCCCGGTGGTTCAGGGGCTGTAATGGAAAACAGAAAAACTGATTTTTTAGTTATTTCAGAACTTCTATTCACTTTAACACGTAAAAATATTTTTAAAAACAATCACATGCTGTAAATTCAACTGACAACTCTGCAATGCTACCATAAATATAATTTTTAATTTAAATATAATATGTACAGTACCTCTACCAAAGTTAAAAGTGTTACAAAAGGAATTTACAATAATTAAAACACAGACAAAAGGCAGATTTTTTCTTTTAAATAAAGTAGTTAAGAAGTTATTTAGTTATAATCCGCTGTTATGCATTTTGAACCAATTGAAGGAGAAAGTCTCTTATCTAGTCTTTTAAAATGTTGGGAAAGATTTAATATTTCAAAATGAACTTAAGTTGGAAATACAAATCCCTATAAAACAAAGTTATCAGCTGCTTGTGTTGTCGGTCACTTACCAGGATTTGAGAAACAAAAGTCCTGACTCATTAAGCAGGTGGTTTCAGTCCCCGAGCTTTTAATTTGGCCGCGCGGTTATGATGGGTTCAGAAGCCTTTCAATATGCAGACACGGGAGGGAGAGTTGAGGCTGACCTTGGACCTCTCCTCCTCCTCCTGGGCTGGGCAGGTGCTGGTGTCACATCTAAAAGTGCTAAGTTGATGTGATGGGAGTCCTGTGGGCTGAGTCACTGTGAGGTTACAGGAGTCGGAGCTATTGGAGAGAAGTCCACCTGTCCCATTAACCGGAGACACTGGATCTGGGAGTGGGAGGGACACAGGCTTTAATGGGTTGGAGTAAAGTTGGGCAGCTACCGTGGTCGATATTTAAAATCTGAAGAAACCTACCTTGGAACTGCAGACGCTGTATTTACCCACACAACGATTTCCTATCCTGATAACGGCTGCAGTGTAACGTTCCACTGTCTGCTTTGTTGCACATTCTCTTCAAAAGCAAAGAGGATTTTGGAGAAAATCCCCACCCTTCCATCATAGGGGCCAATTATTATTGTTTTGTTATCATGAAATAATCTTAATATGTTTGAATCATTAAATTGCCATTTAAATTCACCTGCTTAACTATTTTAACAGGAGCCGTGACGCTGAGAAGCAGATCCTTCCTTCTGCACAAATACAGGAGTCACAGTGTCGGAGCCTGTAGAAACAACACAGCATCACTTTTATTAGAAAGAAAAGACTTTGATTTAAACTGCAGTTTTTTGTCCATTTCTACTTCTACTCATTAAACAGAGACTCATGAGACAAAACTACCTCGGCCCAGCAGGTTGTATTTGCCTCGTCTGGTTGGTTGGTTTAATTGACTGCAGGTTTACTTAGAAACTGGATTTCCACAAGACTTAGTGGAAGGATGGGACATGGGCCAAGAAAGTTACATTTCAGGAAGATTCAGGATTGTCTTTGTGAGACGGGGTTGATTTTCTTATATTTTCCAATATCAGAGAATGAAATCAGGTATATTGAGGGGGACTGAGACTTGATCACTTTAGTGAAATGACTAACTAAGAACTTCTCTGGACCTCAAGGAGGTAAATTGACATTCTAGTGTCTACAAATCTATTTTATTTGAAATGTTTTTGTTCTTTGGAATTATTTCACGTTTTCATACAGATTTATCTCTTTTTATTTCTTTTTTACCTCTTCTTTTATTTTACTTCCTTTTCATTCTGCTTGTAAATTGTAAATAAAAGTGCCCTGCCTTGCTCACAAAGCAGGATTACTCCAAACCTACTAAATCATTTCCTTTAAATTTTGACGTGGATTCAGTGGATGCAAGAATTTTCTTCACGCTCTTTAACATGGTGAGATACTATGTGTCTTCTGAAATATATATTCATCCTCATATAGGGGCAGAATTATTATTATGAACTAAAATAAAAAGCTTGTAATCGTTGTTTTCTTTCTCAGACCTAATTTCACAGTGAGCTAAACTATTGGCGTTTAATAAATAATGATCCTGCTGTGATGTTATTATTAGTTGATCTGTAACATATCAGTTCTAGCAACATAGATTTGTCTGATTAATTAAAATGTTATTCAGCAGAGAATGAAAAGAGAGAAGTTTCTAGTTTCCTGACGAGCTCGTACGTGTACATGTGGTTTGAGTCACAGTATTGACCCTGACTACTGGTTCTGAGTGGAAACCCCGGCTACAACGTGGGGAGTGATGTGAACGTTACACTTATAACCAAAGTTAGCACTTTGGAATTTATAATCAAGCTTCTGTGAAAAGATAAATAACGAGTCCATCACACAAAACGTGTGAAAGAGGAAGTGACTTCAGTAATCCTTGCTTTTCTTTCTCAGATCTAATTGCACACAGTGAGCAAAACTCATACTTGCTGTTTTACATTGAGGCAGCTCATTTTTCCCAAGAAATATTTACAGTGGACGTGCAGAAACAGACAGACACTGACATGTTACAGGAAGCATCACTCTACGTTCCCTTTCTGTCACCGAGCCCTGTTTTAATATCTAGCTTTGTCAATAAAAGGTAAAGTTTCCTAATCAATCTGTTCTGTTCTCTGAGTCGCTGCCACAGGACATTACATTAATATTCAGTTTTGTTGGTTTTACAAGCTTTTAATGAAGTTTCTCCACGTCTGTTATCACTCATTATATATTTTATAATGAATTCAAGCGTAGAACTTAACTTGAAACACCACAGATATATGGAAGGAAGTTTTACTGAGTGAATCATCAATCAACGAGTCATAATTTGAATATAGTCATCATTTTAATATTTATAGAATAATGAAATAAACAATTATTAACAACAACAACAAAATTCGAAACAAGCTACATTGCTGAAACAGTCACAAAGTGCAACAAGAACAGAGCAATAAAACTATATTTGAAGAAGAAATGTGATAAAAATGTAGTGTTTACCTCGGCCTCATATGCGTGAAGCAGAGAAATGACAAAGAGAAGAATGATGGGATGCATTCTGTCAAATGTGCCGTAATGAGGAAGTCTGCTCTAGATCTCACTGCCTCGCAGAAATCTCCGTTTTAAATATGTTTAGTCAAATCTGCAGTGAGGAGGTGTAAACTCTGTGGGCGTGGCCTAATACTCAGAGTGTCGTCCACATGAACCAAAACATGACAATAGATGAATAACAATGATTGTCTCCTAACAAGAGAACATATCGAGGTCTGTCAGTAAACACTTTGATCTTGTTCAAGTTTTGATAATGTGAGGAACTGACTGCTGGTTTCAGGGGAGATGTTTCAGCACCAGGACAGACTGCTTGGTGGATTGTGTGGAACATCTTGGTTTGTTTTCCATGTGTCGCATCACCTCCAGGAAATGACTAAACCCTTTTGTGTGCAACAGCACAGGTTCGTTGATATCACGAGGCAAGAGACGGCTTTACTTGTAGAACTTTTATTTAACTTAATGAATGAATAATTGAACAAAAAGCAAAATGAAACAACAATCACCAGAAACAAACCTCGGCCGCTTCCTTAAACATGGGGTTAGCCGACGTCGCCTAACCCAACGCGCAGGCACAGTGCTGTTTTACTGTTCCACTTTACCAAAGGCCACTTATATTATGTCAGACTCGTGTCCAACATATATACCTTGCCTTGTTGTGAAAACCCAATGTCGACACACTTCCAGGAGGCAGGTAAATCTTGAAAAGGGTTTATTTTCCAGTTCCAGCACAATTTACAGACAGATCTTATATCGATCCTTTACCGAATTGGCGATGCTGTCTTTTCAACCTGTCACAATGTCACGTTTTCACGGTCAAAAACTTATTTCAATCCACTCCTCAGACTTTGCACTCACTACGATGTTCACACGCTAAATAACAACAACGCGCATGTGCAATGAACTGCATTACGGCATCCTCAACTGTCGCAAACAACAAGCCGCAAACAGCGCCCAAAACAGAATATAGTTAAATACAGCAGACACACTATACAAAATATATTTTAACTGTATAAAAATAAAACTACAAACCTGGATAATTTCAGAACATTTCAAACCAACATTAATATTTATCTACACACACGCAGGCTGCATGGTGGCTGTTACAGATAGATAGAAAAAGATGAACTGTGATAAAATGGTTTTTTTTGGCTGTTAAACATTCCTCGTCATCATATTAGTATTTTTTACATATGTTTTGTAAATTTCACGATGTTGATTTAACTAAAACATTTATAATTCCCAATATTTTTTTTAAAACACTTGGGTGAAGTAAGAACTTTATTGTACGTGCACCAATACTGGACACTCATCAGAAATAATGTAGCAGCCAAAATCATTTTAGGTTTTTATTGAGTTTTTCATGGAAATTTGGTCAAATTAACACAATGTACAATAAAGTAATATTAAAATCTTTTTTTATAAAATTAAAAAATCTAATTACACAAGACTCGATTGAGATTAACTTAAAGGAACAATTCAAAGAACCATTACAAACATTTTCATTTAAAAAATATCTTTATTCAGTAATTTCCCACATTGAAAATCTGCTTAAGCTGCAACACATAAATGAGTTGAACCAGGTCTTTAGAAAGAATAAGTACACATCTGTACGAGAAATATTATATTTACAATTCATATTAACATTCATCAGGTATCTTTTTCAATAAGACATGAAATATATTACAATAACAGTTTTAAAGTGGGCGGAGCTGTTCCAGATGCTCCTGGTTCTGGTTCTGGATGAAAAAAAAAAAACTTCCCAGGGAAAATATAACATGACTCACGGCAACAATAATACTGGAAATTGTCCAAAAGGCAGAATGTGGAAGACAATTTCAGATTTTCTTCAGGCCAGGGCCGACTTGTCCACCTGAGCATACAGGCTCTCAGGCTGAGTCGTGTCTCCGGCCTCAGTGGATTTCATGGACCTGCTTCGATCAAGCTGTAGATGGAGGACGGAGAAGGAGCTGCAGCATCATCAGTTGGATTCTGATCCAGAAGTGGTGTTCACACTTTTGACCTGGAGAGATAAAGTCAAATAAAACTTTTTAGCTGTTCAATATATCACTATTTTCAGTGGTGTGATCGTACTGTGGCAACAAGTAAAGTAATCTCACTAAGACAGAAAAGATGACGTAACTTTACCTGAACATCTTCGTACACTGTTTTTTTCATGTCCACACTTTCATCTGCAAGAAGGTCACAAAGAATGTCCATTGGCTTTAACTCACAAATTAATTTAGACTGTTTTGTAATGAATTACATTTACATCACTGCACCCACTAATGTTGGTGTTCGTGTGTTTTGTCATTTTGGTGATTTTGGTGACCTCTAGAGGTTTTATATAAACACAGCATAGCTTTTCTAAAATTCTGTTGATAGAAAGATACAATAAAATAAAACATACATACACAGACATTCATCTTGATATTATCTATATAATAAAATAACGAAGAAGTGGATTCCCATCCATACTGTAAACTGGGAAAGGATCTCAGATATTGTCAATGACCCTAAAGGTGGTGGATCAGTGAATAAAGTGAAGGACACAGTGAAAATGCTGAATTTCCATTTACACAGATTTGTAAAGTTGAATTTTGACTCTGACGTACGTTTTCCTTTTTTTTTCGATGTCGAACACAAGCTGCTGCTATGGCAATTATCACCAAAACCTTAATGACAGTGACAATGACAGTGACAGTGACAATGGCGATAAAGATAGCGCTCAGTGGTTCAGGGGCTGTAATGGAAACAGAAAAACTGATATTAGTTATTTTCAGAATTTATTCACTTTAACACATAAAAACATTTCTTACAAAATAAATTGCATGCTCTAAATTCAACTGACAACTCTGCATTATTACCATAAAAATATTATTTAAATATAATATGTATAATACTTTTCTTACCAAAGTTAAAAAGGGTTACAAATGAATTAAACAATAATTAAAACACAGATAAAAGTAGTGTTTTCTTTTAAATAGAGTAAAGTTGAGAATTTGTTGTAGAAAGCATATATAATCCAAGCAGCAGCATTTTGAACCAATTGAAGGAGAAAGTCTTTATCAATTTTTAAATGTTGGGAAAGATTTAATATTTCAAAATGAACTTAAGTTGGAACACAACCTTCTATAAAACAAAGTTATCAGCTGATTGTGTTGTCGGTCACTTACCAGGATTTGAGAAACAAAAGTCCCTAATCATTGTTATGTGCTCGTCCGAGCTGACCTGGTTGCTATGGTTACAGATAACTGAGAAGCCTTTGGACAGGTGGACACGGAGGGAGGTGCCTGAGGTCGTGACCTTGGACCTCTCTCCTCCCTCCTCCTGGCTGCAGGTGTTGTTGTCACATCTAAAAGTGCTGTTGATGTGATGGGAGTCCTGTGTGCTGCAGGTCACTGTGAGGTTACAGGAGTCGGAGCTCGAGGAGAGTAAGTCCACTGTCCCATTAACCAGAGACACTGGATCTGAGGGGGAGGGACACAGGCTTTAATGGGTTTAGAAGTTGGGCAGCTACTGTGTGTCGATATTTAAAATCTGAAGAAACCTACCTTGAACTGTGACGCTGTATTTACCCACATAATTGATCTCATTCCCGAAAACACCTGCAGTGTAACGTCCACTGTCGTCTTGTTGCACATTCTTCAAAAGCAAAGAGTGATTTTGGAGAAAAATCTCGACCCTTCCATCATAGGGGCTAATTATTTTTGTTTCGTTATCATGTAATAATCGTATTATGGTTGAATCATTAAATCTCCATTTAAATTCACTCCGTTCAACTAATTTAACAGGAGCCGTGACGTTGAGAAGCAGATCCTTCCCTTCTGCACAAATACAGGAGTCACAGTGTCGGAGCCTGTAGAAACAACACAGCATCACTTTTTAGAAAGAAAAGACTTTGATTTAAACTGTGGTTTTGTCCATTTCTACTTCTACTCATTAAACAGAGACTCATGAGACAAAACTACCTCGGCCCAGCAGGTTGTGTTTGCCCCTGTCTGTTGGTTGGTTGGTTTAATGATCAGCAGGTTTACTTAGAAACTGGATTTCCACAAGACTTGGTGGAAGGATGGGACATGGGCCAAGAAAGTTACATTTCAGGAAGATTCAGGATTTATTTTGTGTTTTTTATATTTTCCATGATTTCCCAGGGAATGAAATCAGGCATATTGAGGGGGACTGAGACTTCTGATTACTTTAGTGCAGCTTGACTGAATTTAAGAACTTCTGGACCTAGGTGGTAAATTGACATTCTAGTGTCTACAAATCTATTTTATTTGCATTGTTTTTATCTTTGAACTTATTTCTATGTTTCATACAGATTTCTTTTATTTCTTTATACTACTCTTTTCATTCTTTTATTTGCTGCAAATTGTAAATAAAGTGCCTGCCTGCCCGTCAGCAGGATTATTTAAAAGCCACTAAACTGATTTCCTTTGAATTTTGACAAGAATTCGGTGGAAACGAGAATTTTCTTTCACGTTCTTTAACATGGTGAGATACGGCGTCACTGTTGGCAGAGATATGATAATAACATGATTCCACTTTTCCTCTCTGCAGTGTTTTAAACTGCGTCTAAATTTAACAGTTATCAAAGGAACAGGTGGATGTGATAAGATCTTAAACGTGTATATTCAACTCTTACTCCTCAAGAAAAGAAATTATAACAAAAAATAGTATTGAAACTCTAATACATGCGTCTTCTGAAATATTTTCATCCGAATATGGGCAGACAGACAGACAGACAGACACGGACATGTAACAGGAAGCATCACTCTACGTTCTCTTCCTGTCACCGAGCCCTGTTTTAATATCTAGCTTTGTCAATAAAAGGTAAAGTTTCCTAATCAATCTGTTCTGTTCTCTGAGTCGCTGCCACAGGACATTACATTAATATTCAGTTTTGTTGGTTTTACAAGCTTTTAAAAAAGTTTCTCCACGTCTGTTATCACTCATTATATATTTTAAATCAAATTCAAGGACACAACTTAACTTGAAAAACCACAGATATATGGAAGGAAGTTTTACTGAGTGAATCGTCAATCAACAAGTAATAATTTGAATATAGTTATCATTTTAATATTTATAGAATAATGAAATAAACAATTATTAACAACAACACAATTATAAACAAGGTACATTGCTGAAACAGTCACAAAGTGCAACAAGAACAGAGCAATAAAACTATATTTGAAGAAGAAATGTGATAAAAATGTAGTGTTTACCTCGGGCTTCATATGAGTGAAGCAGAGAAATGACAAAGAGAAGAATGATGGGATGCATTCTGTCAAATGTGCCGTACGAGGAAGTGGATCAGAGTTTAGACCTCAATCAGCCCAGCAGCAGTCAGGGTGCTCGTCTCTCATCCACACGTCTCAGTGTTTTCAAACTGACTCACGGAAATACCTCAGGTTTATGAATATGTTTAGACAAATCTGCAGTGAGGAGGTGTAAACACTGTGGGCGTGGCCTAATACTCAGAGTGTCATCCACATGAACCAAAACATGACAATAGATGAATAACAATGATTGTCTCCTAACAAGAGAACATATCGAGGTCTGTCAGTAAACACTTTGATCTTGTTCAAGTTTTGATAATGTGAGGAACTGACTGCTGGTTTCAGGGAGATGTTTCAGCACCAGGACAGACTGCTTGGTGGATTGTGTGGAACATCTTGGTTTGTTTTCAATGTGTCGCGTGAGGAAGCGGGAAATGAGGTATGGCAACAGCGCCACCTGGCGACTTTCACCTCCAGGAAAGGTGCAACAGCAACAGCACAGGTTCGTTGATGTCACGAGGCAAGAGACGGCTTTACTTGTAGAAAGACACAACTTTTATTGAACTTAATAAATGCATAATTCAACAAAAAGCTAAATGAAACAACAATCACCAGAAACAAACCATCACATGAAGTTAAACACTGAGACAAGAGAAGAGCACCGGGATGGGACTGACCACGGAGACAAAACACCTGCTACAACACAGGAGACGAGCGGAAACGGAAGTAGGGAGAGCTGTGCACGGCCGCTTCCTGAAACATGGGGGAAGCACGACGTCGCCTAGCAACCAGCGCGCCATGAAAGCAGGCACAGCGCCACGCAGCGGCAGGGAGGGAGCGCGCCTCCGGCTCCACGTGTTAACAGGTTGGAGTGACCACAGTTTCTGCATGAGCCTGTCAGCTGCTCCTGGTCAGCAGCGATAACATGAGGATGTGGAAATGATGGGGGCGGCTGTGGGAGGGGAATCTTTATTTGTTCAGCGTGGGGTTAAGAATAGGATATAGGCATCTTCATATTTCCATACACATAATCCAGATAGATAGATATTAACTGTTTTAAAATGTTTTTTTGGCTGTTAAACCTTCCTCGTCATCATATTAGTATTTTTTCAAAGGAAGCATATTTGTATGTTTTGTAAATGTCACAATGTTGTTTAACTAAAACATTTATAATTCCCAATAAAAATGTTTAAAACACTTGGGTGAAGTAAGAACTTTATTGTACGTGCACCAACACTGGACACTCATCAAAAATAATGTAGCTGCCAAAATCACTTGAGGTCTTAAAGGGGACATAGCATGCCCATTTTACCACAAGTTGATATGGTTCCTTGGGGTCTTAATGAAATGTCTGTAACATACTTTGGTCAAAATACCACAAGGATCATATAAAACAGCACCCTTTTTACCCTGTATAAAACAGCCCTCCACCGAGTGACCTGTTTTGACTGCCTGTTCCTTTAAATGCTAATGAGCCAGCTCCCCCCTCCCCCCTCTCCCCCCATGATTTTAAACGATATAAATTACATATTTTATATGATATAAATTATCAAATATGCATCCCATACTTTGTATTCCCTTGTTGTCCTGGAGTTTTAATTTTCCCAATCACATAATTAAATGTCCCCTCTGCCCATCCACTACAAGCACACAAGCAGACAGACAGAGAGAGAAAGAGAGGTGGGGGGCTATGAAGACCATCATTTACCCCCAACCCCGACATTCAACGGGTACAACAACAAGCGGAGAAAGCAGAATCGCGGGCTGACCTTATATGTACAGTCTATGGGGCTGACCAGCGGAGAAATGCTCCCCTGTGAACAGCCAGGCGGCTGCGCATGAGAACGGCGCTGCGCTGCCTCGCAGCGGCACTTCACTCCGGTGTACCCGGGCGTAACTACTGTAACCCGGCGAACTACTGTAACCCGGAACTACTGTAACCCGCGTAACTACTGTAACCCGGCATACAGTAGAGCTGAACACTGCGGAAGTCTTCCACACAGCTGGCAGTGGAAGCTTTGCTGCTTCTGCCACGGACGAGCATTTCTCCGCGCTGGTCAGCCCCATAGACTGTACATATAAGGTCAGCCCGCGATTCTGCTTTGTCCGCTTGTTGTTGTACCCGTTGAATGTCGGGGTTCGGGGGTTACAGTAGCGCTGAACACTGCGGAAGTCTTCCACACTGCTGTGCGCTGTGTGGCGCTGACACAAATTCCAGCTCACGCACGGGAGAGCGAGCGGTCGCTCCCGAGCAGCTGCTGCAGCCTCCCAGTCCCAACGATCCAGACAAATGCCACATGTGAGTGAATCGCAGCTGACCAGCGGAGAAATGCTGGCCCGCGGTGAACAGCCCGGCTGCGTGCTTGGGAACGGCGCTGCGCTGCTCGCAGCCCCCGTGTAAACCCGAAGTAACGAGTGTGGGGGGACGGTGTGGGGGGACGGTGGGGGGGTGGGCCAAGACCATGTAGGGAGACTTCCAGTTCCTTGTTACGACACAATACCCAGGAAGCGCAATCGAGTCGCTCAAGCATGACGTTTCTGACTTAGAGGAACTATAACAAAACGCGCGAGTGTTTTTTCCCCAGAGTTTTTGGGTTGGTAGACATGCCAGATACCCACATTAACCTGTAGAAGCACTAACAAAGTGGAATTTGCATGCTATGTCCCCTTTAATTGAGTTTTTCATGGAAATCTGGTCAAATTAACACAACGTACAATAAAAGAATATTAAATCTCTTTTTATCAAAATATCTAATTACACAAGACTCGATTGAGATTCATTTAAAGGAACAATTTAAAGAACCGTTACAAACTTTTGTCTTTTTAAACATTGAAAAGCTGCTTAGCTGCAACACATGAATGAGTTGAACCAGGTCTTTAGAAAGAATAAATACACATCTGTACAAGAAATACTAGATTTACAACAGCATTCATCCAAAATGTCAAACACTCATCAGGAATCTTTTCAATAAGATATGAAATATATTACAATAACAGTTTTAAAGTGGGCGGAGCTGTTCCAGATGCTCCTGGTTTTGGATGAAAAAAAAAAAACTTCCCAGAAAATATATAACATGACTCACGGCAACAATAATACTGGAAATTGTCCAAAAGGCAGAATGTGGAAGACAATTTCAGATTTTCTTCAGGCCAGGGCCGACTTGTCCACCTGAGCATACAGGCTCTCAGGCTGAGTCGTGTCTCCGGCCTCAGTGGATTTCATGGACCCAAGTTCGATCAAGCTGTAGATGGAGGACGGAGAAGGAGCTGCAGCATCATCAGTTGGATTCTGATCCACAAGTGGGTTCACGCTTTGACCTGGAGAGATAAAGTCAAATAAAACAATTTTTGCTACCGAGGTGGTGGCTCCAAGTTTCCTTATTTTCAGTGGTGTGATCGTACTGTGGCAACAAGTAAAGTAATCTCACTAAGAATCTATATGACTCTTCTATTGCAGTGATGTGATTTTGGCCGGTGGCAGTTTATTGGGAGACACACATTGAGAAGAGTCAGCACACAAGCACAGCTCAGACACAGGCTACAGACCTCAGAGGGATGTTTGGATGAATGCAGCACGGTGCAGCTGGAAATTCGCCTCTGATCCACAGCAAAGTGTTTTGTTCAAGCACAAGCAAGCAGCACGAGCAGCGAGGCACACGTAGTGCTGCAGGAGCAAGCAACAGGACCAGGATCAGCAAAGGGTCAAAGGTCATGTACAGTAACTACACCCCCTGTCGGGAAATGTAGAGTGAACGCTGTGTTTAGCCGACAGACGAAATACAGCTGTGGCTTTTATTTTATTTATATATCTATTTATTTTTTGCCCATTTCCTTTGCTCAAAACCATAAAATCTTGTTCTTGGAAGACAGATGTTAGAAAAGATGACGTAACTTTACCTGAACAGTTTCGTACAGTGTATTTTCCATGACCACACTTTCATCTGCAAGAAGGTGACAAAGAATGTTCATTGGCTTTAAATCACAAATTAATTTAGACTGTTTTCTACTGAATCACATTTACATCACTGCAGCCACTGATTTTGGTGTTTGTGTGTTTGAATTTTTACTCTGACGTACGTTTTCCGTTTTTTCGATGCCGAACAACAGCTGCTATGGCAAATATCACCAAAACCACAGTGACAGGGACAATGGTGATAATGATACGGCGCCATGGTTTAGGGGCTGTAATGGAAAACAGAACAACTGATATTAGTTATTTTCAGAACATAATCACTTTAACATATACAAATATTTCTTAAAAAACAATTACATGCTCTAAATTCAAGTGAAAACTCTGCATTATTACCGTAAAAATATAATTTATAATTTCAATATAATATGTACAGTACTTTTCTTACCAAAGTTAAAAGTGTTACAAAGGAATCAAACAATAATTAAAAGAGAGATAAAAGTAGTTTTTTATTTTAAATAAAGTAAAGTTGAGAAGTTGTCGTAGATATAATCCAAGCAGCAGCATTTTGAACCAATTGAAGGAGAAAGTCTTTATCTAGTCTTTAAATGTTGGGAAAGATTTAATATTTCAAAATGAACTTAAGTTGGAACACAACCTTCTATAAAACAAAGTTATCAGCTGCTTGTGTTGTCGGTCACTTACCAGGATTTGAGAAACAAAAGTCCCTAATCATTGTTATGTGCTCGTCCGAGCTGACCTGGTTGCTATGGTTACAGATAACTGAGGCGCCTTCGGACAGGTAGACACGGAGGGAGGTGCCGTGGGTCGTGACCTTGGACCACTCTCCTCCCTCCTCCTGGCTGCAGGTGTTGGTGTCACATCTAAAAGTGCTGTTGATGCGATGGGAGTCCTGTGTGCTGCAGGTCACTGTGAGGTTACAGGAGTCGGAGCTATTGGAGAGTAAGTCCACTGTCCCATTAACCGGAGACACTGGATCTGAGGGGGAGGGACACAGGCATTAATGGGTTGAGAAGTTGGGCAGCTACTGTGTGTCGATATTTAAAATCTGAAGAAACCTACCTTGAACTGTGACGCTGTATTTACCCACATAATTGATTTCATCCCAGATAACACCTGCAGTGTAACGTCCACTGTCGGCTTGTTGCACATTCTTCAAAAGCAAAGAGTGATTTTGGAGAAAGATCTCGACCCTTCCATGATAGGGGTCAAATATTTTGGGTTTGTTATCATGTAATAATCGTATTATGCTTGAACCATTAAATCGCCATCTAAAATCACTCCGTTTAACTATTTTAACAGGAGCCGTGACGTTGAGAAGCAGATCCTTCCCCTTCTGCACAAATACAGGAGTCACAGTGTCGGAGCCTGTAGAAACAACACAGCATCACTTTATTAGAAAGAAAAGACTTTGATTTAAACTGTAGTTTTGGTCCATTTTTACTTCTACTCATTAAACAGAGACTCATGAGACAAAACTACCTCGGCCCAGCAGGTTGTGTTTGCCCCTGTCTGTTGGTTGGTTGGTTTAATGATCAGCAGGTTTACTTAGAAACTGGATTTCCACAAGACTTGGTGGAAGGATGGGACATGGGCCAAGAAAGTTACATTTCAGGAAGATTCAGGATTTATTTTGTGAGACGGGGCTGATTTTTATATTTTCCATGATTTCCCAGAGAATGAAATCAGGCATATTGAGGGGGACTGAGACTTCTGATTACTTTAGTGCAGCTTGACTGAATTTAAGAACTTCTGGACCTCGGCGGAGGTAAATTGACATTCTAGTGTCTACAAATCTATTTTATTTGTTTTGTTTTTCTCTTTGAACTTATTTCTACGTTTTCATACAGATTTATCCTTTTTATGTCTTTTACCTCTTTTCATTCTGCGTGTAAATTGTTAATAAAAGTGCCCTGCCTTGCCCGTCAGCAGGATTATTTAAAAGCCACTAAACTGATTTCCTTTGAATTTTGACAAGAATTCGGTGGAAGCGAGAATTTTCTTTCACGTTCTTTAACATGGTGAGATACTATGTGTCTTCTGAAATATATTCATCCTCATATAGGGGCAGAATTATTATTATGAGCTAAATAAAAAGCTTGTAATCGTTGCTTTTCTTTCTCAGACCTAATTGCACACAGTGAGCAAAACTATTGGCGTTTAATAAATAATGTTCCTGCTGTGATGTTATTATTATTTATTGATTTGTAACATATCAGTTCTAGCAACATAGATTTGTCTGATTAATTAAAATGTTATTCAGTAGAGAATGAAAAGAGAGAAGTTTAGTTTCCTGACGAGCTCGTACGTGTACATGTGGTTTGAGTCACAGTATTGACCCTTGACTACTTGTCTTCAGTGGAACCTGATGAATGTGGGGAGTGATGTGAACGTTACACTTATAACCAAAGTTAGCACTTTGAATTTATAATCAAGCTTCTTTGAAAAGATGATAAACGAGTCCATCACACAACAGTTTCTGGAACTTAAACAAAACGTGTGAAAGAGGAAGAGACTCTGCAACGGTAGATGTTACTCAACAGCTCATTTCTCACACGGAAAATGTCCAGTGGACGTACACTACCGTTCAAAAGTTTGGGGTCACCCAGACAATTTCGTGTTTTCCATGAAAACTCACACTTTGATTTATCAAATGAGTTGCAAAATGAATAGAAAATATAGTCAAGACATTGACAAGGTTAGAAATAATGATTTTTATTTGAAATATTAATTTTGTTCTTCAAACTTTGCTTTCGTCAAAGAATGCTCCATTTGCAGCAATTACAGCATTGCAGACCTTTGGCATTCTAGCTGTTAATTTGTTGAGGTAATCTGTAGAAATTTCACCCCACGCTTCCTGAAGCACCTCCCACAAGTTGGATTGGCTTGATGGGCACTTCTTGCGTACCATACGGTCAAGCTGCTCCCACAACAGCTCAATGGGGTTGAGATCTGGTGACTGCGCTGGCCACTCCATTACAGACAGCATACCAGCTGCCTGCTTCTTCCCTAAATAGTTCTTGCATAATTTGGAGGTGTGCTTTGGGTCATTGTCCTGTTGTAGGAGGAAATTGGCTCCAATCAAGCGCTGTCCACAGGGTATGGCATGGCGTTGCAAAATGGAGGAGTGATAGCCTTCCTTATTTAAAATCCCTTTACCTTGTACAAATCTCCCACTTTACCAGCACCAAAGCAGCCCCAGACCATCACATTACCTCACCATGCTTGACAGATGGCGTCAGGCACTCTTCCAGCATCTTTTCACCTGTTCTGCGTCTCACAAATGTTCTTCTGTGTGATCCAAACACCTCAAACTTTGATTCGTCTGTCCATAACACTTTTTTCCAATCTTCCTCTGTCCAATGTCTGTGTTCTTTTGCCCATATCAATCTTTTCTTTTTATTGTCCAGTCTCAGATATGGCTTTTTCTTTGCCACTCTGCCTAGAAGGCCAGCATCCCGGAGTCGCCTCTTCACTGTAGACGTTGACACTGGCGTTTTGGGGTACCATTTAAAGAAGCTGCCAGTTGAGGACCTGTGAGGCGTCTATTTCTCAAACTAGAGACTCTAATATACTTGTCTTCTTGCTGAGTTGTGCACGGGGCCTCCCACTTCTCTTTCTACTCTGGTTAGAGCCCGTTTGTGCTGTTCTCTGAAGGGAGTAGTACACACCGTTGTAGGAAATTTTCAGTTTCTTCGCAATTTCTCGCATGGAATAGCCTTCGTTTCTAAGAACAAGAATAGACTGGCGAGTTTCACATGAAAGTTCTCTTTTTCTGGCCATTTTGAGAGTATAATCGAACCCACAAATGTGATGCTCCAGATACTCAACTAGCTCAAAGGAAGGCCAGTTTTATAGCTTCTCTCACCAGCAAAACAGTTTTCAGCTGTGCTAACATAATTGCACAAGGGTTTTCAAGGGTTTTCTAATCATCCATTAGTCTTCTAAGGCGATTAGCAAACACAATGTACCATTAGAACACTGGAGTGATAGTTGCTGGAAATGCGCCTCTATACACCTATGTAGATATTTCATTAAAAACCAGACGTTTCCACCTAGAATAGTCATTTACCACATTAACAATGTATAGAGTGTATTTCTGATTAATTTAATGTCATCTTCATTGAAAAAAACAGTGCTTTTCTTTGAAAAATAAGGAAATTTCTAAGTGACCCCAAACTTTTGAACGGTAGTGTACAGAAATAGACACTGACATGTAACAGGAAGCATCACTCTACGTTCTCTTCCTGTCACCGAGCCCTGTTTTAATATCTAGCTTTGTCAATAAAAGGTAAAGTTTCCTAATCAATCTGTTCTGTTCTCTGAGTCGCTGCCACAGGACATTACATTAATATTCAGTTTTGTTGGTTTTACAAGCTTTTTAAAAAGTTTCTCCACGTCTGTTATCAATCATTATATATTTTAAATCGAATTCAAGCGTAGAACTCAACTTGAAAAACCACAGATATATGGAAGGAAGTTTTACTGAGTGAATCTTCAATCAACAAGTCATAATTTGAATATAGTCATCATTTTAATATTTATAGAATAATGAAATAAACAATTATTAACAACAACAACAAAATTTGAAACAAGCTACATTGCTGAAACAGTCACATAGTGCAACAAGAACAGAGCAATAAAACTATATTTGAAGAAGAAATGTGATAAAAATGTAGTGTTTACCTCGGGCTTCATATGCGTGAAGCAGAGAAATGACAAAGAGAAGAATGATGGGATGCATTCTGTCAAATGTGCCGTACGAGGAAGTGGATCCGAGTTTAGACCTCAATCAGCCCAGCAGCAGTCAGGGTGCTCGTCTCTCATCCACACGTCTCAGTGTTTTCAAACTGACTCACGGAAATACCTCAGGTTTATGAATATGTTTAGTAAAATCTGCAGTGAGGAGGTGTAAACTCTGTGGGCGTGGCCTAATACTCAGAGTGTCATCCACATGAACCAAAACATGACAATAGATGAATAACAATGATTGTCTCCTAACAAGAGAACATATCGAGGTCTGTCAGTAAACACTTTGATCTTGTTCAAGTTTTGATAATGTGAGGAACTGACTGCTGGTTTCAGGGGAGATGTTTCAGCACCAGGACAGACTGCTTGGTGGATTGTGTGGAACATCTTGGTTTGTTTTTCATGTGTCGCGTGAGGGAAGCGGGGAAATGAGGTATGGCAACAGCGCCACCTGGCGACTTTCACCTCCAGGAAAGGTGCAACAGCAACAGCACAGGTTCGTTGATGTCACGAGGCAAGAGACGGCTTTACTTGTAGAAAAGACACAACTTTTATTTAACTTAATAAATGCATAATTCAACAAAAAGCTAAATGAAACAACAATCACCAGAAACAAACCATCACAGGAAGTTAAACACTGAGACAAGAGAAGAGCACCGGGACTTTTGAGTGAGTGAGAGAGAGAGAGAGAGAGAGAGAGAGAGAGAGAGAGAGAGAGAGAGAGAGATATTAACTGTGTTAAAATGTTATTTTTTGGTCTGTTAAACCTTCCTCGTCATCATATTAGTATTGTTTACGTATGTTTTGCAAATTTCAGGAAGTTGATTGAACTAAAACATTTATAATCCCCAATATTTTTCTAAAACACTTGGATGAAATAAGAACTTTATTGTACGTGCACCAATACTGGACACTCATCTAAAATAATGTAGCAGCCAAAATCACTTTAGGTTTTTATTGAGTTTTTCATGGAAATTTGGTCAAATTAACACAATGTACAATAAAAGAATATTAAACTCTCTTTTAAAAAAAATTAAAAATCTAATTACACATGACTCATTCGAGATTAACTTAAAGGAACAATTCAAAGAACCATTACAAACTTTTGTCTTTTTAAACATTGAAAAGCTGCTTAAGCTGCAACACATGAATGAGTTGAACCAGGTCTTTAGAAAGAATAAGTACACATCTGTACGAGAAATACTATATTTACAACAGCATTCATCCAAAATGTCAAACACTCATCAGGAATCTTTTTCAATAAGATATGAAATAAATTACAATATATTACAATAACAGTTTTAAAGTGGGCGGAGCTGTTCCAGATGCTCCTGGTTCTGGTTCTGGATGAAAAAACTTCCCAAAACTTCCCAGGGAAAATATAACATGACGCACAGCAACAATAATACTGCAAATTGTCCAAAAGGCAGAATGTGGAAGACAATTTCAGATTTTCTACAGGCCAGGGCCGACTTGTCCACCTGAGCATACAGGCTCTCAGGCTGAGTCGTGTCTCCGGCCTCAGTGGATTTCATGGACCTGCTTCGATCACGCTGTAAATGGAGGACGGAGAAGGAGCTGCAGCATCATCGGTTGGATTCTGATCCAGAAGTGGTGTTCACGATTTTGAACTGGAGAGATAAAGTCAAATAGAAGTTAGTACACAGTTCAACGTATTGTGGCAACAAGTAAAGTAATCTCACTAAGACAGATGTTAGAAAAGATGACGTAACTTTACCTGAACATTTGTGTACACTGTTTTTTTCATGTCCACACTTTCATCTGCAAGAAGGTGACAAAGAATGTTCATTGGCTTTAAATCAAAAAATAATTTTGACTGTTTTCTACTGAATCACATTTACATCACTGCACCCACTGATTTTGGTGTTTGTGTGTTTGAATCTTTACTCGAACGTACATTTTCCTTTTTTTCGATGTTGAACAAAAGCTGCTATGGCAATTATCACCAAAACCACAGTGACAGAGACAATGGTGATAATGATACGGCGCCATGGTTTAGGGGCTGTAATGGAAAACAGAAAAACTGATATTAGTTATTTTCAGAACATAATCACTTTAACATGTAAAAATATTTCTTAAAAAACAATTACATGCTCTAAATTCAAGTGAAAACTCTGCATTATTACCACAAAAATATAATTTATAATTTCAATATAATATGTACAGTACTTTTCTTACCAAAGTTAAAAGTGTTACAAAGGAATCAAACAATAATTAAAAGAGAGATAAAAGTAGTTTTTTCTTTTAAATAAAGTAATTTGAGAAGTTGTCGTAGATATAATCCAAGCAGCAGCATTTTGAACCACTTGAAGGAGAATGTCTTTATCTAGTCTTTAAATGTTGGGAAAGATTTAATATTTCAAAATGAACTTAAGTTGGAACACAACCTTCTATAAAACAAAGTTATCAGCTGCTTGTGTTGTCGGTCACTTACCAGGATTTGAGAAACAAAAGTCCTTAATCATTGTTGTGTGCTCGTCCGAGCTGACCTGGTTGCTATGGTTACAGATAACTGAGAAGCCTTTCGACAGGTAGACACGGAGGGAGGTGCCGGAGGTCGTGACCTTGGACCTCTCTCCTCCCTCCTCCTGGCTGCAGGTGTTGGTGTCACATCTAAAAGTTCTGCTGATGCGATGGGAGTCCTGTGTGCTGCAGGTCACTGTGAGGTTACAGGAGTCGGAGCTATTGGAGAGTAAGTCCACTGTCCCATTAACCGGAGACACTGGATCTGAGGGGGAGGGACACAGGCATTAATGGGTTTAGAAGTTGGGCAGCTACTGTGTGTCGATATTTAAAATCTGAAGAAACCTACCTTGAACTGTGACGCTGTATTTACCCACATAATTGATTTTATCCCCGAAAACACCTGCAGTGTAACGTCCACTGTCGTCTTGTTGCACATTCTTCAAAAGCAAAGAGTGATTTTGGAGAAAAATCTCGACCCTTCCATCATAGGTGTCAATTTTTTTTGTTTCGTTATCATCAAATAATCTAAATATGTTTGAATCATTAAATAGCCATCTAAGATCACTCCGTTTAACTATTTTAACAGGAGCCGTGACGTTGAGAAGCAGATCCTTCCCCTTCTGCACAAATACAGGAGTCACAGTGTTGGAGCCTGTAGAAACAACACAGCATCACTTTATTAGAAAGAAGAGACTTTGATTTAAACTGTAGTTTTTGTCCATTTTTACTTCTACTCATTAAACAGAGACTCATGATACAAAACTACCTCGGCCCAGCAGGTTGTGTTTGCCCCTGTCTGTTGGTTGGTTGGTTTAATGATCAGCAGGTTTACTTAGAAACTGGATTTCCACAAGACTTGGTGGAAGGATGGGACATGGGCCGAGAAAGTTACATTTCAGGAAGATTCAGGATTTATTTTGTGAGACGGGGCTGTTTTTATATTTTCCATGATTTCCCAGGGAATGAAATGAGGGGGACTGAGACTTCTGATTACTTTAGTGCAGCTTGACTGAATTTAAGAACTTCTGGACCTCGGCGGAGGTAAATTGACATTCTAGTGTCTACAAATCTATTTTATTTGTTTTGTTTTCCTCTTTGAACTTATTTCTAATTCATCCTTTTTATTTCTTTGACCTCTTTTATTTTACTCTTTTCATTCTTTTATTTGGCTTGTAAATTGTTAATAAAAGTGCCCTGCCTTGCCCGTCAGCAGGATTACTCCAAACCTACTAAACTGATTTCCTTTGAATTATGACGTTGATTCAGTGGATGCGAGAATTTTCTTTCACGTTCTTTAACATGGTGAGATACTATGTGTCTTCTGAAATATATTCCTCCTCATATTGGGGCAGAATTATTATTATGAGCTAAATAAAAAGCTTGTAGTCGTTGCTTTTCTTTCTCAGACCTAATTGCACACAGTGAGCAAAACTATTGGCATTTAATAAATAATGTTCCTGCTGTGATGTTATTATTAGTTATTGATTTGTAACATATCAGTTCTAGCAACATAGATTTGTTTGGTTAATTAAAATGTTATTCAGTAGAGAATGAAAAGAGAGAAGTTTAGTTTGCTTATCGAGCTCAGATGTGTACATGTGGTTTGAGTCACAGTATTGACCCTTGACTACTTGTCTTCAGTGGAACCTGATGAATGTGGGGAGTGATGTGAACGTTACACTTATAACCAAAGTTAGCACTTTGAATATATAATCAAGCTTCTGTGAAAAGATGATAAACGAGTCCATCACACAACAGTTTCTGGAACTTAAACAAAACGTGTGAAAGAGGAAGAGACTCTGCAACGGTAGATGTTACTCAACAGCTCATTTCTCACACGAAAAATTTACAGTGGACGTACAGAAATAGACACTGACATGTTACAGGAAGCATCACTCTACGTTCTCTTTCTGTCACCGAGCCCTGTTGTAATATCTAGCTTTGTCAATAAAAGGTAAAGTTTCCTAATCAATCTGTTCTGTTCTCTGAGTCGCTGCCACAGGACATTACATTAATATTCAGTTTTGTTGGTTTTACAAGCTTTTTAAAAAGTTTCTCCACGTCTGTTATCAATCATTATATATTTTATAACGAAATTCAAGCGTAGAACTCAACTTGAAACACCACAGATATATGGAAGGAAGTTTTACTGAGTGAATCGTCAATCAACGAGTCATAATTTGAATATAGTTATCATTTTAATATTTATAGAATAATGAAATAAACAATTATTAACAACAATAACAAAATTCGAAACAAGGTACATTGCTGAAACAGTCACAAAGTGCAACAAGAACAGAGCAATAAAACTATATTTGAAGAAGAAATGTGATAAAAATGTGAGTGTTTACCTTGGGCTTCATATGCGTGAAGCAGAGAAATGACAAAGAGAAGAATGATGGGATGCATTCTGTCAAATGTGGCGTACGAGGAAGTGGATCCGAGTTTAGACCTCAATCAGCCCAGCAGCAGTCAGGGTGTCTGGGCGTGGCCTAATAGAGTGTCATCCACATGAACCAAAACATGACAATAGATGAATAACAATGATTGTCTCCTAACAAGAGAACATATCGAGGTCTGTCAGTAAACACTTTGATCTTGTTCAAGTTTTGATAATGTGAGGAACTGACTGCTGGTTTCAGGGGAGATGTTTCAGCACCAGGACAGACTGCTTGGTGGATTGTGTGGAACATCTTGGTTTGTTTTCCATGTGTCGCATCACCTCCAGGAAATGACTAAACCCTTTTGTGTGCAACAGCACAGGTTCGTTGATATCACGAGGCAAGAGACGGCTTTACTTGTAGAACTTTTATTTAACTTAATGAATGAATAATTGAACAAAAAGCAAAATGAAACAACAATCACCAGAAACAAACCTCGGCCGCTTCCTTAAACATGGGGTTAGCACGACGTCGCCTAGCAACCAGCACGCAGGCACAGTGCTGTTTTACTTCGTTCCACTTTACCAAAGGCCACTTATATTATGTCAGACTCGTGTCCAACATATATACCTTGCCTTGTTGTGAAAACCCAATGTCGACACACTTCCAGGAGGCAGGTAAATCTTGAAAAGGGTTTATTTTCCAGTTCCAGCACAATTTACAGACAGATCTTATATCGATCCTTTACCGAATTGGCGATGCTGTCTTTTCAACCTGTCACAATGTCACGTTTTCACGGTCAAAAACTTATTTCAATCCACTCCTCAGACTTTGCACTCACTACGATGTTCACACGCTAAATAACAACAACGCGCATGTGCAATGAACTGCATTACGGCATCCTCAACTGTCGCAAACAACAAGCCAAAAACAGCCCAAAACAGAATATAGTTAAATACAGCAGACACACTATACAAAATATATTTTAACTGTATAAAATTAAAACTCAAACCTGGATAATTTCAGAACATTTCAAACCAACATTTATATTTATCTACACACACGCAGGCTGCATGGTGGCTGTTACAGATAGATAGAAAAAGATGAACTGTGATAAAATGGTTTTTTTTGGCTGTTAAACAATCCTCGTCATCATATTAGTATTTTTTACATATGTTTTGTAAATTTCACGATGTTGATTTAACTAAAACATTTATAATTCCCAATATTTTTTTTAAAACACTTGGGTGAAATAAGAACTTTATTGTACGTGCACCAACACTGGACACTCATCAGAAATAATGTAGCAGCCAAAATCATTTTAGGTTTTTATTGAGTTTTTCATGGAAATTTGGTCAAATTAACACAATGTACAATAAAGTAATATTAAAATCTTTTTTTATAAAATTAAAAAATCTAATTACACAAAACTCGATTGAGATTAACTTAAAGGAACAATTCAAAGAACCATTACAAACATTTTCAAAAAATATCTTTATTCAGTAATTTCCCACATTGAAAATCTGCTTAAGCTGCAACACATAAATGAGTTGAACCAGGTCTTTAGAAAGAATAAGTACACATCTGTACGAGAAATATTATATTTACAATTCATATTAACATTCATCAGGTATCTTTTTCAATAAGACATGAAATATATTACATTAACAGTTTTAAAGTGGGCGGAGCTGTTCCAGATGCTCCTGGTTCTGGTTCTGGATGAAAAAAAAAAAAACTTCCCAGGGAAAATATAACATGACTCACGGCAACAATAATACTGGAAATTGTCCAAAAGGCAGAATGTGGAAGACAATTTCAGATTTTCTTCAGGCCAGGGCCGACTTGTCCACCTGAGCATACAGGCTCTCAGGCTGAGTCGTGTCTCCGGCCTCAGTGGATTTCATGGACCTGCTTCGATCAAGCTGTAGATGGAGGACGGAGAAGGAGCTGCAGCATCATCGGTTGGATTCTGATCCAGAAGTGGTGTTCACGATTTTGACCTGGAGAGATAAAGTCAAATAGAAGTTAGTACACAGTTCAACGTATTGTGGCAACAAGTAAAGTAATCTCACTTAGACAGATGTTAGAAAAGATCACGTAACTTTACCTGAACATTTTCGTACACTGTATTTTCCGCGTGTACACTTTCATCTGCAAGAAGGTGACAAAGAATGTTCATTGGCTTTAAATCACAAATTAATTTAGACTGTTTTCTACTGAATCACATTTACATCACTGCAGCCACTGATTTTGGTTTTCGTGTGTTTTGTCATTTTTGTGATTTTGGTGACCCCTAGTGGTTTTATATAAACACAGCATTGCTTTTCTAAAATTCTGTTGATAGACAGATACAATCAAATAAAACCTACACACACAGACATTCATCTTGATATTATCTATATGCTAAATAACGAACAGTGGATTCCCATCCATACTGTAAACTGGGAAAGGATCTCAGATATTGTCATTGACCCTAAAGGTGGTGGATCAGTGAATAAAGTGAAGGACACAGTTAAAATGCTGAATTCCCATTAACAATATTTGCAGAGTTGAATTTTTACTCTAACGTACGTTTTCCTTTTATTCGATGTCCAACAAAAGCTGCTGTTATGGCAATTATCACCAAAACCTTAATGACAGTGACAGAGACAAAGGCGATGAAAGCGCCCGGTGGTTCAGGGGCTGTAATGGAAAAAGAAAACTGATTTTAGTTATTTTCAGAACTTATTCACTTTGACACGTAAAAATATTTCTTAAAAAATAAATTACATGCTCTAAATTCAACTGACAACTCTGCATTATTACCATAAAAATATAATTTATAATTTACATATAATCTGTACAGTACTTTTCTTACCAAAGTTAAAAGTGTTACAAAGGAATTTAACAACAATTAAAACAAAGATAAAAGTAGTTTTTTCTTTTAAATGAAGTAAAGTTGAGAATTTGTCGTAGATATAATCCAAGCAGTAGCATTTTGAACCAATTGAAGGAGAAAGTCTTTATCTAGTCTTTAAATGTTGGGAAAGATTTAATATTTCAAAATGAACTTAAGTTGGAACACAACCTTCTATAAAACAAAGTTATCAGCTGCTTGTGTTGTCGGTCACTTACCAGGATTTGAGAAACAAAAGTCCCGAATCATTGTTGTGTGCTCGTCCGAGCTGACCTGGTTGCTATGGTTACAGATAACTGAGAAGCCTTTGGACAGGTAGACACGGAGGGAGGTGCCGGAGGTCGTGACCTTTGACCTCTCTCCTCCCTCCTCCTGGCTGCAGGTGTTGGCCTCACATCTAAAAGTGCTGTTGATGTGATGGGAGTCCTGTGTGCTGCAGGTCACTGTGAGGTTACAGGAGTCGGAGCTCGAGGAGAGTAAGTCCACTGTCCCATTAACCGGAGACACTGGATCTGAGGGGGAGGGACACAGGCTTTAATGGGTTTAGAAGTTGGGCAGCTACTGTGTGTCGATATTTAAAATCTGAAGAAACCTACCTTGAACTGTGACGCTGTATTTACCCACATAAGTGTTTTTGATCACGAAAACACCTGCAGTGTAACGTCCACTGTCGTCTTGTTGCACATTCTTCAAAAGCAAAGAGTGATTTTGGAGAAAAATCTTGATTCTTCCATGATAGGGGCCAATTGTGTTTGTGTCATTATCATCAAATAATCGAAATATGTTTGAATCATTAAATCTCCATCTAAATTCACTCCGTTTAACTATTTTAACAGGAGCCGTGACGTTGAGAAGCAGATCCTTCCCCTTCTGCACAAATACAGGAGTCACAGTGTCGGAGCCTGTAGAAACAACACAGCATCACTTTATTAGAAAGAAAAGACTTTGATTTAAACTGTAGTTTTTTGTCCATTTTACTTCTACTCATTAAACAGAGACTCATGAGACAAAACTACCTCGGCCCAGCAGGTTGTGTTTGCCCCTGTCTGTTGGTTGGTTGGTTTAATGATCAGCAGGTTTACTTAGAAACTGGATTTCCACAAGACTTGGTGGAAGGATGGGACATGGGCCAAGAAAGTTACATTTCAGGAAGATTCAGGATTTATTTTGTGAGACGGGGCTGATTTTTATATTTTCCATGATTTCCCAGGGAATGAAATCAGACATATTGAGGGGGACTGAGACTTCTGATTACTTTAGTGCAGCTTGACTGAATTTAAGAACTTCTGGACCTCGGCGGAGGTAAATTGACATTCTAGTGTCTACAAATCTATTTTATTTGTTTTGTTTTTCTCATTGAACTTAATTCTATGTTTTCATACAGATTTATCCTTTTTATGTCTTTTACCTCTTTTATTTTACTCTTTTTATTCTTTTATTTGGCTTGTAAATTGTAAATAAAAGTGCCCTGCCTTGCCCGTCAGCAGGATTTTTTAAAAGCCACTAAACGGATTTCCTTTAAATTTTGACATGGATTCTGTGGATGCGAGAATTTTCTTTCACGTTCTTTAACATGGTGAGATACTATGTGTCTTCTGAAATATATTCATCCTCATAAGGGCAGAATTATTATTATGAGCTAAATAAAAGCTTGTAATCGTTGCTTTTCTTTCTCAGACCTAATTGCACACAGTGAGCAAAACTATTGGCATTTAATAAATAATGATCCTGCTGTGATGTTATTATTAGTTATTGATTTGTAACATATCAGTTCTAGCAACATAGATTTGTTTGATTAATTAAAATGTTATTCAGTAGAGAATGAAAAGAGAGAAGTTTAGTTTCCTGACGAGCTCGTACGTGTACATGTGGTTTGAGTCACAGTATTGACCCTTGACTACTTGTCTTCAGTGGAACCTGATGAATGTGGGGAGTGATGTGAACGTTACACTTATAACCAAAGTTAGCACTTTGAATTTATAATCAAGCTTCTGTGAAAAGGTGATAAACGAGTCCATCACACAACAGTTTCTGGAACTTAAACAAAACGTGTGAAAGAGGAAGTGACTCTGCAATGGTAGACTTTCTTCAACAGCTCATTTCTCACAGGGAAAATGTCCAGTGGACGTACAGAAATAGACACTGACATGTTACAGGAAGCATCACTCTACGTTCTCTTCCTGTCACCGAGCCCTGTTTTAATATCTAGCTTTGTCGATAAAAGGTAAAGTTTCCTAATCAATCTGTTCTGTTCTCTGAGTCGCTGCCACAGGACATTACATTAATATTCAGTTTTGTTGGTTTTACAAGCTTTGAATAAAGTTTCTCCACGTCTGTTGTCAATCATTATATATTTTATAATGAATTCAAGCGTAGAACTCAACTTGAAACACCACAGATATATGGAAGGAAGTTTTACTGAGTGAATCGTCAATCAACAAGTCATAATTTGAATATAGTTATAATTTTAATATTTATAGAATAATGAAATAAACAATTATGAACAACAAAATTCGAAACAAGGTACATTGCTGAAACAGTCACATAGTGCAACAAGAACAGAGCAATAAAACTATATTTGAAGAATAAATGTGATAAAAATGTAGTGTTTACCTCGGGCTTCATATGCGTGAAGCAGAGAAATGACAAAGAGAAGAATGATGGGATGCATTCTGTCAAATGTGCCGTGCGAGGAAGTGGATCCTAGTTTAGACCTCAATCAGCCCAGCAGCAGTCAGGGTGTCTGTGGGCGTGGCCTAATAGAGTGTCATCCACAGAACCAAAACATGACAATAGATGAATAACAATGATTGTCTCCTAACAAGAGAACATATCGAGGTCTGTCAGTAAACACTTTGATCTTGTTCAAGTTCTGATAATGTGAGGAACTGACTGCTGGTTTCAGGGGAGATGTTTCAGCACCAGGACAGACTGCTTGGTGGATTGTGTGGAACATCTTGGTTTGTTTTTCATGTGTCGCGTGAGGGAAGCGGGGAAATGAGGTATGGCAACAGCGCCACCTGGCGACTTTCACCTCCAGGAAAGGTGCAACAGCAACAGCACAGGTTCGTTGATGTCACGAGGCAAGAGACGGCTTTACTTGTAGAAAAGACACAACTTTTATTTAACTTAATAAATGCATAATTCAACAAAAAGCTAAATGAAACAACAATCACCAGAAACAAACCATCACATGAAGTTAAACACTGAGACAAGAGAAGAGCACCGGGACTTTTGAGTGATAGTGAGAGAGAGAGAGAGAGAGAGAGAGAGAGCGAGAGAGAGAGAGAGAGAGAGAGAGAGATATACTGTGTTAAAATGTTATTTTTGGTCTGTTAAACCTTCCTCGTCATCATATTAGTATTTTTTACGTATGTTTTGTAAATTTCAGGATGTTGATTTAACTAAAACATTTATAATCCCCAACATTTTTTTAAACACTTGGGTGAAGTAAGAACTTTATTGTACGTGCACCAATACTGGTGTGATGGAAATTCATCTTGAGATTTGAAATAATGAAATTCTCAGACTGGAGTTGCCTTTGATTCTTTATAATAGTAAACTCTGCAGAGGTTACACAACAAGCACGGGTGCTCAAAATGGAACTGGCCGCAAGTTCACAAAAGCCAGAACTTATACAAAGAGGCGTTACATAGAACATAATATGAAAAAAAGACATGAAAGACATGAGATCATCTGTGTCTGTCCGTCCGCTGTAGCAGTTGGAAGAAAAACATCACCAAATAAGGGCATGCACCCTGTTGATCAAGGTCATAGCAGTGAGACACCGCCAAATAAGGGTTCCATCCTGTCAGGTAGACAGTATCACAGCAGTTAGACACCTGGTCAGGGGGATTTCCAATACCTTAGACACTGGTCAGTTGAATTTTCCACTACACTGGACACTCATCAAAAATAATGTAGCAGCCAAAATCACTTTAGGTTTTTATTGAGTTTTTCATGGAAATTTGGTCAAATTAACACAATGTACAATAAAAGAATATTAAACTCTCTTTTAAAAAAAATTAAAAATCTAATTATACATGACTCAATCGAGATTAACTTAAAGGAACAATTCAAAGAACCATTACAAACTTTTGTCTTTTTAAACATTGAAAAGCTGCTTAAGCTGCAACACATGAATGAGTTGAACCAGGTCTTTAGAAAGTATAAATACACATCTGTACGAGAAATACAATATTTACAACAGCATTCATCCAAAATGTCAAACACTCATCAGGAATCTTTTTCAATAAGATATGAAATAAATTACAATATATTACAATAACAGTTTTAAAGTGGGCGGAGCTGTACCAGATGCTCCTGGTTCTGGTTCTGGATGAAAAAACTTCCCAAAACTTCCCAGGGAAAATATAACATGACGCACAGCAACAATAATACTGCAAATTATCCAAAAGGCAGAATGTGGAAGACAATTTCAGATTTTCTTGAGGCCAGGGCCGACTTGTCCACCTGAGCATACAGGCTCTCAGGCTGAGTCGTGTCTCCGGCCTCAGTGGATTTCATGGACCTGCTTCGATCAAGCTGTAGATGGAGGACGGAGAAGGAGCTGCAGCATCATTGGTTGGATTCTGATCCAGAAGTGGTGTTCACGATTTTGACCTGGAGAGATAAAGTCAAATAAAACTTAGTTCACAGTTCAACGTACTGTGGCAACAAGTAAAGTAATCTCACTTAGACAGATGTTAGAAAAGATGACGTAACTTTACCTGAGCATTTTCGTACACTGTATTTTCCGTGTCCACACTTTCATCTGCAAGAAGGTCACAAAGAATGTTCATTGGCTTTAAATCACAAATTAATTTAGACTGTTTTCTACTGAATCACATTTACATCACTGCAGCCACTGATTTTGGTTTTCGTGTGTTTTGTCATTTTTGTGATTTTGGTGACCCCTAGTGGTTTTATATAAACACAGCATTGCTTTTCTAAAATTCTGTTGATAGACAGATACAATCAAATAAAACCTACACACACAGACATTCATCTTGATATTATCTATATGCTAAATAACGAACAGTGGATTCCCATCCGTACTGTAAACTGGGAAAGGATCTCAGATATTGTCAATGACCCTAAAGGTGGTGGATCAGTGAATAAAGTGAAGGACACAGTGAAAATGCTGAATTCCCATTTACAATATTTGCAGAGTTGAATTTTTACTCTAACGTACGTTTTCCTTTTATTCGATGTCCAACAAAAGCTGCTGTTATGGCAATTATCACCAAAACCTTAATGACAGTGACAGAGACAAAGGCGATGAAAGCGCCCGGTGGTTCAGGGGCTGTAATGGAAAACAGAAAAACTGATATTAGTTATTTTCAGAACTTATTCACTTTAACACGTAAAAATATTTCTTTAAAAACAATCACATGCTGTAAATTCAACTGACAACTCTGCATTATTACCATAAAAATATAATTTTTAATTTAAATATAATATGTACAGTACCTTTCTTACCAAAGTTAAAAGTGTTACAAAGGAATTTAACAATAATTAAAACACAGACAAAAGAAGTTTTTTCTTTTAAATAAAGTAAAGTTGAGAAGTTGTCGTAGTTATAATCCAAGCAGCAGCATTTTGAACCAATTGAAGGAGAAAGTCTTTATCTAGTCTTTAAATGTTGGGAAAGATTTAATATTTCAAAATGAACTTAAGTTGGAACACAACCTTCTATAAAACAAAGTTATCAGCTGCTTGTGTTGTCGGTCACTTACCAGGATTTGAGAAACAAAAGTCCCTAATCATTGTTGTGTGCTCGTCGGAGCTGACCTGGTTGCTATGGTTACAGATAACTGAGAAGCATTTGGACAGGTAGACACGGAGGAGGTGCCGGAGGTGTTGACCTTGGACCTCTCTTCTCCCTCCTCCTGGCTGCAGGTGTTGGTGTCACATCTAAAAGTGCTGTTGGTCGATGGGAGTCCTGTGTGCTGCAGGTCACTGTGAGGTTACAGGAGTCGGAGCTATTGGAGAGTAAGTCCACTGTCCCATTAACCGGAGACACTGGATCTGAGGGGGAGGGACACAGGCATTAATGGGTTTAGAAGTTGGGCAGCTACTGTGTGTCGATATTTAAAATCTGAAGAATCCTACCTTGAACTGTGACGCTGTATTTACCCACATAATTGATTTCTTCCCCGATAACGGCTGCAGTGTAACGTCCACTGTCGGCTTGTTGCACATTCTTCAAAAGCAAAGAGTGATTTTGGAGAAAAATCTCGACCCTTCCATGATAGGGGCCAATTGTTTTTGTTTTGTTATCATCAAATAATCTTATTATGCTTAAATTGTTAAATTGCCATCTAAAATCACTCCGTTCAACTAATTTAACAGGAGCCGTGACGTTGAGAAGCAGATCCTTCCCCTTCTGCACAAATACAGGAGTCACAGTGTCGGAGCCTGTAGAAACAACACAGCATCACTTTATTAGAAAGAAAAGACTTTGATTTAAACTGTAGTTTTTGTCCATTTTTACTTCTACTCATTAAACAGAGACTCATGATACAAAACTACCTCGGCCCAGCAGGTTGTGTTTGCCCCTGTCTGTTGGTTGGTTGGTTTAATGATCAGCAGGTTTACTTAGAAACTGGATTTCCACAAGACTTGGTGGAAGGATGGGACATGGGCCAAGAAAGTTACATTTCAGGAAGATTCAGGATTTATTTTGTGAGACGGGGCTGTTTTTTATATTTTCCATGATTTCCCAGGGAATGAAATCAGGCATATTGAGGGGGACTGAGACTTCTGATTACTTTAGTGCAGCTTGACTGAATTTAAGAACTTCTGGACCTCGGCGGAGGTAAATTGACATTCTAGTGTCTACAAATCTATTTCATTAGGGCCCGAGCACCGAACGGTGGGAGGCCCTATTGAAATTGTAAGGATTCTTCTTCTTCTTATTCTCTGCCAAATGAATTGGCTTTTGAGGGCTTTAACATGCTCAAATTCTTACCAAAGTTTGCAGGAAATTCAAAAGTCGGAGAAATTGACGTATTCTGGAGTCATTTGAAATGGCGGTGGCAAAATGGCTCAACAGCGCCACCTATACACAGCCCCTGAGTTCACTTTGACCGATCTTCACGAAAAATTGATACACAGGTGTATCATGTTCAGGCACAAAAAAGTCTCAAGGAGCATTATGAAAAACGCAACAGGAAGCCCGCCATTTTGCATTTAGTGGCCATTTTGGCCATATTCCACATTTTTACTTTGATGAACTTGTCCCATGGCTTTCATCAAATCAACTTCATATGGAGATGAATGTCATCTCAACAAGATGGAGATATAAACTACCTCGGTATATATGATTTCATCACACGGTGTGACCGTGGCGTGACATCAAAGTTTGATTACACACCATCAAAACATGAGGTTCTGTATCTCGGACATATTTGGTCCAATCGAGTCCAAACTAGACATGTAAGACAAGAGTCCCGGCCTGATGACATCTACACAGAAATCATGACTTAAAATCACAGCGCCCCCTGCTGGCTACAGGAAGTGACATGTTTTATACTTTGATGAACTGCTCCTGGCTGCTTTACAATATACAGCTCAAATGAGCTCAGTCAAGTCATTGGACCATGGTCGGAATTGTGACATTTCCTCAAATCGTGTAAACATTGAGGTGCGGCGAAGGATCATCCTTCGCCAAAGGAGACGATGTTGTCATAACTCAACTGTGCATTGTCCTGTCACCACCAAACTTCTGTCTCATGATTATAGTCCAAGCCTGAACAGCTCTATGTGTCAATATTTCCTCAGGGTCATAGCGACACCTACTGATTCACCATGAAACAGGAAGTACTTTGTAAATCCACTCTGCATTATCCAACCGGCCCCAAATTCTGCCCTATGATCACAATCCTGACCTGAACACATCCATGTATTAATATTAGTGCAGGGTCATAGCGCCACCTACTGATCAGTGTGGAAATTAAGTTGTGGTAACATTGTCAATTGATACAATATTGCTCACGCTACATGAGAGCCCCTACTTGAACAGATCTATTAGTCTGTATGTAATAATAGTGATGGCGCCACCTACTGGCAACAGGAAGTAAGCTTTGTTTTACAACTATCATTCGATTTACATAAAATGTTCACAGTGTGATCTGCAATTGATAGCGTGGACCGTAATGAGCAATTAGCAGGCAAGGATCGACATCGCGTGACGGACGCGAAGTGAAGCGTTTATCCTTGCCACAGTGCTGCATGCAACGTGCAGGAGGCGTGCGCTTGGTCATTGATCGCTCTCTCCACTAACTGCAACAGGCTTCAAAATGCCTGTCTCGGGCTCCGTTAGTGCTACAACGTAGCCCTAGTTTGTATTGTGTTTCTCTTTGAACTTATTTCTACGTTTTCATACAGATTTATCCTTTTTATTTATTTTACCTCTTTTATTCTCTTTTTATTCTGTTATTTGGCTGGTAAATTGTAAATAAAAGTGCCCTGCCTTGCCCGTCAGCAGGTTTACTCCAAACCTACAAAACTGATTTACTTAAAATTTTGACGTGGATTCGGTGCTGCGAGAATTTTCTTTCACGTTCTTTAACATGGTGAGATATTATGTGTCTTCTGCGTTTAATAAATAATGTTCCTGCTGTGATGTTATTATTAGTTATTGATTGGTAACATATCAGTTCTAGCAACATAGATTTGTCTGATTAATTAAAATGTTATTCAGTAGAGAATGAAAAGAGAGAAGTTTAGTTTCATGACGAGCTCGTACGTGTAGATGTGGTTTGAGTCACAGTATTGACCCTTGACTACTTGTCTTCAGTGGAACCTGATGAATGTGGGGAGTGATGTGAACGTTACACTTATAACCAAAGTTAGCACTTTGAATTTATAATCAAGCTTCCGTGAAAAGATGATAAACGAGTCCATCACACAACAGTTTCTGGAACTTAAACAAAACGTGTGAAAGAGGAAGTGACTCTGCAATGGTAGACTTTCTTCAACAGCTCATTTCTCACACGGAAAATGTACAGTGGACGTAAAGAAATAGAGACACAGACAGACAGAAAGACAGACAGACAGACAGACAGACAGACAGACAGACAGACAGAAAGACAGACAGACAGACAGACAGACAGACAGACAGACAGACAGACAGACAGACAGACAGACAGACAGACAGACAGACAGACAGACAGACAGACAGACAGACAGACACGGACATGTTACAGGAAGTATCACTCTACGTTCTCTTCCTGTCACCGAGTCATGTTGTAATATCTAGCTTCCTCGAGGTAAAGTTTCCTAATCAATCTGTTCTGTTCTCTGAGTCGCTGCCACAGGACATTACATTAATATTCAGTTTTGTTGGTTTTACAAGCTTTTAAAAAAGTTTCTCCACGTCTGTTATCAATCATTATATATTGTAAATCGAATTCAAGCGTAGAACTCAACTTGAAACACCACAGATATATGGAAGGAAGTTTTACTGAGTGAATCGTCAATCAATGAGTCATAATTTGAATATAGTTATCATTTTAATATTTATAGAATAATGAAATAAACAATTATTAACAACAATAACAAAATTCGAAACAAGGTACATTGCTGAAACAGTCACAAAGTGCAACAAGAACAGAGCAATAAAACTATATTTGAAGAATAAATGTGATAAAAATGTAGTGTTTACCTCGGGCTTCATATGCGTGAAGCAGAGAAATGACAAAGAGAAGAATGATGGGATGCATTCTGTCAAATGTGCCGTACGAGGAAGTGGATCCGAGTTTAGACCTCAATCAGCCCAGCAGCAGTCAGGGTGCTCGTCTCTCATCCACATGGCTCAGTGTTTTCAAACTGACTCACGGAAATACCTCAGGTTTATGAATATGTTTAGACAAATCTGCAGTGAGGAGGTGTAAACTCTGTGGGGGTGGCCTCATACTCAGCGTGTCGTCCACATGAACCAAAACATGACAATAGATGAATAACAATGATTGTCTCCTAACAAGAGAACATATCGAGGTCTGTCAGTAAACACTTTGATCTTGTTCAAGTTTTGATAATGTGAGGAACTGACTGCTGGTTTCAGGGGAGATGTTTCAGCACCAGGACAGACTGCTTGGTGGATTGTGTGGAACATCTTGGTTTGTTTTCCATGTGTCGCATCACCTCCAGGAAATGACTAAACCCTTTTGTGTGCAACAGCACAGGTTCGTTGATATCACGAGGCAAGAGACGGCTTTACTTGTAGAACTTTTATTTAACTTAATGAATGAATAATTGAACAAAAAGCAAAATGAAACAACAATCACCAGAAACAAACCTCGCCGCTTCCTTAAACATGGGGTTAGCACGGCGTCGCCTAGCAACCAGCACGCAGGCACAGTGCTGTTTTATTGCTTGTTCCACTTTACCAAAGCCACGCGTTTATTATGTCAGACTCGTGTCCAACATATATACCTTGCCTTGTTGTGAAAACCCAATGTCGACACACTTCCAGGAGGCAGGTAAATCTTGAAAAGGGTTTATTTTCCAGTTCCAGCACAATTTACAGACAGATCTTATATCGATCCTTTACCGAATTGGCGATGCTGTCTTTTCAACCTGTCACAATGTCACGTTTTCACGGTCAAAAACTTATTTCAATCCACTCCTCAGACTTTGCACTCACTACGATGTTCACACGCTAAATAACAACAACGCGCATGTGCAATGAACTGCATTACGGCATCCTCAACTGTCGCAAACAACAAGCCGCAAACAGCGCCCAAAACAGAATATAGTTAAATACAGCAGACACACTATACAAAATATATTTTAACTGTATAAAAATAAAACTACAAACCTGGATAATTTCAGAACATTTCAAACCAACATTAATATTTATCTACACACACGCAGGCTGCATGGTGGCTGTTACAGATAGATAGAAAAAGATGAACTGTGATAAAATGGTTTTTTTTGGCTGTTAAACATTCCTCGTCATCATATTAGTATTTTTTACGTATGTTTTGTAAATTTCACGATGTTGATTTAACTAAAACATTTATAATTCCCAATATTTTTTTTAAAACACTTGGGTGAAGTAAGAACTTTATTGTACGTGCACCAACACTGGACACTCATCAGAAATAATGTAGCAGCCAAAATCATTTTAGGTTTTTATTGAGTTTTTCATGGAAATTTGGTCAAATTAACACAATGTACAATAAAGTAATATTAAAATCTTTTTTTATAAAATTAAAAAATCTAATTACACAAGACTCGATTGAGATTAACTTAAAGGAACAATTCAAAGAACCATTACAAACATTTTCATTTAAAAAATATCTTTATTCAGTAATTTTCCACATTGAAAATCTGCTTAAGCTGCAACACATAAATGAGTTGAACCAGGTCTTTAGAAAGAATAAGTACACATCTGTACGAGAAATATTATATTTACAATTCATATTAACATTCATCAGGTATCTTTTTCAATAAGATATGAAATATATTACAATAACAGTTTTAAAGTGGGCGGAGCTGTTCCAGATGCAGCTCCTTCTTCTTTGACCTGGAGAGATAAAGTCAAATCAACTTTTTTTGCTACCGAGGTGGTGGCTCCAAAGTTTCCTTTTTCTAAATCACAGATTATATATATCACTATTTTCAGTGGTGTGATCGTACTGTGGCAACAAGTAAAGTAATCTCACTAAGAATCTATATGACTCTTCTAATGTAGTGATGGGATTTTGGCCAGTGGCAGTTTAGTGGGAAACACACATTGAGAAGAGTCAGCACACAAGCACAGCTCAGACACACAGGCTACAGACCTCAGAGGGATGTTTTGGATGAATGCAGCACGGTGCAGCTGGAAATTCGCCTCTGATCTGCAGCAAAGTGTTTTGTTCAAGCACAAGCAAGCAGCACGAGCAGCGAGGCACACGTAGTGCTGCAGGAGCAAGCAGCAGGACCAGGATCAGCAAAGGGTCAAAGGTCATGTACAGTAACTACACCCCCTGTCGGGAAATGTAGAGTGAACGCTGTGTTTAGCCGACAGATGAATTACAGCTGTGGCTTTTATTTTATTTATGTATCTATTTATTTTTTGTCCATTTCCTTTGCTCAAAACCATAAAATCTTGTTCTTGGAAGACAGATGTTAGAAAAGATGACGTAACTTTACCTGAACAGTTTCGTACAGTGTATTTTTCATTTCCTCCATTTCATCTGCAAGAAGGTGACAAAGAATGTTCATTGGCTTTAAATCACAAATTAATTTAGTCTGTTTTCTACAGAATTACATTTACATCACTGCAGCCACTAATTTTGGTGTTTGTGTGTTTGAATTTTTACTCTGACGTACGTTTTCCTTTTTTTCGATATCGAACAAAAGCTGCTCCTGTGTAAATTATCACCAAAACCACAATGACAGCGACACTGGGGATAATGATATTGCTCAGTGGTTCAGGGGCTGTAATGGAAAACAGAAAAAATGATATTAGTTATTTTCAGAACTTATTCACTTTAACACGTACAAATATTTCTTTAAAAAACAATCACATGCTCTAAATTCAAGTGAAAACTCTGCATTATTACCATAAAAATATAATTTATAATTTCAATATAATATGTACAGTACTTTTCTTACCAAAGTTAAAAGTGTTACAAAGGAATCAAACAATAATTAAAAGAGAGGTAAAAGTAGTTTTTTCTTTTAAATAAAGTAAAGTTGAGAAGTTGTCGTAGATATAATCCAAGCAGCAGCATTTTGAAGCAACTGAAGGAGAAAGTCTTTATCTAGTCTTTAAATGTTGGGAAAGATTTAATATTTCAAAATGAACTTAAGTTGGAACACAACCTTCTATAAAACAAAGTTATCAGCTGCTTGTGTTGTCGGTCACTTACCAGGATTTGAGAAACAAAAGTCCCTAATCATTGTTATGTGCTCGTCCGAGCTGACCTGGTTGCTATGGTTACAGATAACTGAGAAGCCTTTGGACAGGTAGACACGGAGGGAGGCGCCAGAGGTCGTGACCTTGGACCTCTCTCCTCCCTCCTCCTGGCTGCAGGTGTTGGCCTCACATCTAAAAGTGCTGTTGATGTGATGGGAGTCCTGTGTGCTGCAGGTCACTGTGAGGTTACAGGAGTCGGAGCTATTGAGAGTAAGTCCACTGTCCCATTAACCGGAGACACTGGATCTGGGGGGAGGGACACAGGCTTTAATGGGTTTAGAAGTTGGGCAGCTACTGTGTGTCGATATTTAAAATCTGAAGAAACCTACCTTGAACTGTGACGCTGTATTTACCCACATAAGTGTTTTTGATCCGAAAACACCTGCAGTGTAACGTCCACTGTCGTCTTGTTGCACATTCTTCAAAAGCAAGAGTGATTTTGGAGAGAAAATCTCAACCCTTCCATGATAGGGGCCAATTGTGTTTGTGTCGTTATCATCAAATAATCTAAATATGTTTGAATCATTAAATCTCCATCTAAAATCACTCCGTTCAACTATTTTAACAGGAGCCGTGACGTTGAGAAGCAGATCCTTCCCCTTCTGCACAAATACAGGAGTCACAGTGTCGGAGCCTGTAGAAACAACACAGCATCACTTTATTAGAAAGAAAAGACTTTGATTTAAACTGTAGTTTTTGTCCATTTTTACTTCTACTCATTAAACAGAGACTCATGAGACAAAACTACCTCGGCCCAGCAGGTTGTGTTTGCCCCTGTCTGTTGGTTGGTTGGTTTAATGATCAGCAGGTTTACTTAGAAACTGGATTTCCACAAGACTTGGTGGAAGGATGGGACATGGGCCAAGAAAGTTACATTTCAGGCAGATTCAGGATTTATTTTGTGAGACGGGGCTGATTTTATATTTTCCATGATTTCCCAGAGAATGAAATCAGGCATATTGAGGGGGACTGAGACTTCTGATTACTTTAGTGCAGCTTGACTGAATTTAAGAACTTCTGGACCTCGGCGGAGGTAAATTGACATTCTAGTGTCTACAAATCTATTTTATTTGTTTTGTTTTTCTCTTTGAACTTAATTCTATGTTTTCATACAGATTTATCCTTTTTATGTCTTTTACCTCTTTTATTTTACTCTTTTTATTCTTTTATTTGGCTTGTAAATTGTAAATAAAAGTGCCCTGCCTTGCCCGTCAGCAGGATTTTTTAAAAGCCACTAAACGGATTTCCTTTAAATTTTGACATGGATTCTGTGGATGCGAGAATTTTCTTTCACGTTCTTTAACATGGTGAGATACTATGTGTCTTCTGAAATATATTCCTCCTCATATAGGGGCAGAATTATTATTATGAGCTAAATAAAAAGCTTGTAATCGTTGCTTTTCTTTCTCAGACCTAATTGCACACAGTGAGCAAAACTATTGGCATTTAATAAATAATGATCCTGCTGTGATGTTATTATTAGTTATTGATTTGTAACATATCAGTTCTAGCAACATAGATTTGTTTGATTAATTAAAATGTTATTCAGTAGAGAATGAAAAGAGAGAAGTTTAGTTTCCTGACGAGCTCGTACATGTACATGTGGTTTGAGTCACAGTATTGACCCTTGACTACTTGTCTTCAGTGGAACCTGATGAATGTGGGGAGTGATGTGAACGTTACACTTATAACCAAAGTTAGCACTTTGAATTTATAATCAAGCTTCTGTGAAAAGGTGATAAATGAGTCCATCTCACAACAGTTTCTGGAACTTAAACAAAACGTGTGAAAGAGGAAGAGACTCTGCAACGGTAGATGTTCCTCAACAGCTCATTTCTCACACGGAAAATGTCCAGTGGACGTACACTACCGTTCAAAAGTTTGGGGTCACCCAGACAATTTCGTGTTTTCCATGAAAACTCACACTTTGATTTATCAAATGAGTTGCAAAATGAATAGAAAATATAGTCAAGACATTGACAAGGTTAGAAATAATGATTTTTATTTGAAATATTAATTTTGTTCTTCAAACTTTGCTTTCGTCAAAGAATGCTCCATTTGCAGCAATTACAGCATTGCAGACCTTTGGCATTCTAGCTGTTAATTTGTTGAGGTAATCTGTAGAAATTTCACCCCACGCTTCCTGAAGCACCTCCCACAAGTTGGATTGGCTTGATGGGCACTTCTTGCGTACCATACGGTCAAGCTGCTCCCACAACAGCTCAATGGGGTTGAGATCTGGTGACTGCGCTGGCCACTCCATTACAGACAGCATACCAGCTGCCTGCTTCTTCCCTAAATAGTTCTTGCATAATTTGGAGGTGTGCTTTGGGTCATTGTCCTGTTGTAGGAGGAAATTGGCTCCAATCAAGCGCTGTCCACAGGGTATGGCATGGCGTTGCAAAATGGAGGAGTGATAGCCTTCCTTATTTAAAATCCCTTTTACCTTGTACAAATCTCCCACTTTACCAGCACCAAAGCAGCCCCAGACCATCACATTACCTCACCATGCTTGACAGATGGCGTCAGGCACTCTTCCAGCATCTTTTCACCTGTTCTGCGTCTCACAAATGTTCTTCTGTGTGATCCAAACACCTCAAACTTTGATTCGTCTGTCCATAACACTTTTTTCCAATCTTCCTCTGTCCAATGTCTGTGTTCTTTTGCCCATATCAATCTTTTCTTTTCATTGGCCAGTCTCAGATATGGCTTTTTCTTTGCCACTCTGCCTAGAAGGCCAGCATCCCGGAGTCGCCTCTTCACTGTAGACGTTGACACTGGCGTTTTGCGGGTACCATTTAAAGAAGCTGCCAGTTGAGGACCTGTGAGGCGTCTATTTCTCAAACTAGAGACTCTAATATACTTGTCTTCTTGCTGAGTTGTGCACCGGGGCCTCCCACTTCTCTTTCTACTCTGGTTAGAGCCCGTTTGTGCTGTTCTCTGAAGGGAGTAGTACACACCGTTGTAGGAAATTTTCAGTTTCTTCGCAATTTCTCGCATGGAATAGGCTTCATTTCTAAGAACAAGAATAGACTGGCGAGTTTCACATGAAAGTTCTCTTTTTCTGGCCATTTTGAGAGTATAATCGAACCCACAAATGTGATGCTCCAGATACTCAACTAGCTCAAAGGAAGGCCAGTTTTATAGCTTCTCTCACCAGCAAAACAGTTTTCAGCTGTGCTAACATAATTGCACAAGGGTTTTCAAGGGTTTTCTAATCATCCATTAGTCTTCTAAGGCGATTAGCAAACACAATGTACCATTAGAACACTGGAGTGATAGTTGCTGGAAATGGGCCTCTATACACCTATATAGATATTTCATTAAAAACCAGACGTTTCCACCTAGAATAGTCATTTACCACATTAACAATGTATAGAGTGTATTTCTGATTAATTTAATGTCATCTTCATTGAAAAAAACAGTGCTTTTCTTTGAAAAATAAGGAAATTTCTAAGTGACCCCAAACTTTTGAACGGTAGTGTACAGAAATAGACACTGACATGTAACAGGAAGCATCACTCTACGTTCTCTTCCTGTCACCGAGCCCTGTTTTAATATCTAGCTTTGTCAATAAAAGGTAAAGTTTCCTAATCAATCTGTTCTGTTCTCTGAGTCGCTGCCACAGGACATTACATTAATATTCAGTTTTGTTGGTTTTACAAGCTTTTTAAAAAGTTTCTCCACGTCTGTTATCAATCATTATATATTTTAAATCGAATTCAAGCGTAGAACTCAACTTGAAAAACCACAGATATATGGAAGGAAGTTTTACTGAGTGAATCATCAATCAACAAGTCATAATTTGAATATAGTCATCATTTTAATATTTATAGAATAATGAAATAAACAATTATTAACAACAACAACAAAATTTGAAACAAGCTACATTGCTGAAACAGTCACATAGTGCAACAAGAACAGAGCAATAAAACTATATTTGAAGAAGAAATGTGATAAAAATGTAGTGTTTACCTCGGGCTTCATATGCGTGAAGCAGAGAAATGACAAAGAGAAGAATGATGGGATGCATTCTGTCAAATGTGCCGTACGAGGAAGTGGATCAGAGTTTAGACCTCAATCAGCCCAGCAGCAGTCAGGGTGCTCGTCTCTCATCCACACGTCTCAGTGTTTTCAAACTGACTCACGGAAATACCTCAGGTTTATGAATATGTTTAGACAAATCTGCAGTGAGGAGGTGTTAAGTCTGTGGGCGTGGCCTAATACTCAGAGTGTCATCCACATGAACCAAAACATGACAATAGATGAATAACAATGATTGTCTCCTAACAAGAGAACATATCGAGGTCTGTCAGTAAACACTTTGATCTTGTTCAAGTTTTGATAATGTGAGGAACTGACTGCTGGTTTCAGGGGAGATGTTTCAGCACCAGGACAGACTGCTTGGTGGATTGTGTGGAACATCGTGGTTTGTTTTCCATGTGTCGCGTGAGGGAAGCGGGGAAATGAGGTATTGCAACAGCGCCACCTGGCGACTTTCACCTCCAGGAAAGGTGCAACAGCAACAGCACAGGTTCGTTGATGTCACGAGGCAAGAGACGGCTTTACTTGTAGAAAAGACACAACTTTTATTGAACTTAATAAATGAATAATTCAACAAAAAGCTAAATGAAACAACAATCACCAGAAACAAACCATCACATGAAGTTAAACACTGAGACAAGAGAAGAGCACCGGGCTGGGACTGACCACGGAGACAAAACACCTGCTGCAACACAGGAGACGAGCGGAAACGGAAGTAGGGAGAGCTGTGCACGGCCGCTTCCTGAAACATGGGGGAAGCACGACGTCGCCTAGCAACCAGCGCGCCATGAAAGCAGGAACAGCGCCACGCAGCGGCAGGGAGGGAGCGCGCCTCCGGCTCCACGTGTTAACAGGTTGGAGTGACCACAGTTTCTGCATGAGCCTGTCAGCTGCTCCTGGTCAGCAGCGATAACATGAGGATGTGGAAATGATGGGGGGGGCGGCTGTGGGAGGGGAATTATTTGATTTGTTCTGCGTGGGGTTAAGAATAGGATATAGGCATCTTCATATTTCCATACACATAATCCAGATAGATAGATAGAAACTGTTTTAAATTGTTTTTTGGGCTGTTAAACATTCCTCGTCATCATATTAGTATTTTTTAAAAGGAAGCATATATGTATGTTTTGTAAATTTCATGATGTTGATTTAACTAAAACATTTATAATTCCCAATATTTTTTTTAAAACACTTGGGTGAAGTAAGAACTTTATTGTACGTGCACCAACACTGGACACTCATCAAAAATAATGTAGCAGCCAAAATCACTTGAGGTCTTAATTGAGTTTTTCATGGAAATCTGGTCAAATTAACACAACGTACAATAAAAGAATACTAAAATCTCTTTTTATCAAAATATCTAATTACACAAGACTCGATTGAGATTCATTTAAAGGAACAATTTAAAGAACTGTTACAAACTTTTGTCTTTTTAAACATTGAAAAGCTGCTTAAGCTGCAACACATAAATGAGTTGAACCAGGTCTTTAGAAAGAATAAGTACACATCTGTACAAGAAATACTAGATTTACAATTCATATTAACACTCATCAGGTATCTTTTTCAATAAGACATGAAATATATTACATTAACAGTTTTAAAGTGGGCGGAGCTGTTCCAGATGCTCCTGGTTCTGGTTCTGGATGGAAAAAAAAAAAACTTCCCAGTGAAAATATAACATGACTCACGGGAACAATAATACTGGAAATTGTCCAAAAGGCAGAATGTGGAAGACAATTTCAGATTTTCTTCAGGCCAGGGCCGACTTGTCCACCTGAGCATACAGGCTCTCAGGCTGAGTCGTGTCTCCGGCCTCAGTGGATTTCATGGACCTGCTTCGATCAAGCTGTAGATGGAGGACGGAGAAGGAGCTGCAGCATCATCGGTTGGATTCTGATCCACAAGTGGGTTCACGATTTTGACCTGGAGAGATAAAGTCAAATAAAACTCTTTTTGCTACCGAGGGGGGGGGGGCTCCGAAGTTTCCTTTTTCTAAATCACAGATTATATATCACTATTTTCAGTGGTGTGATCGTACTGTGGCAACAAGTAAAGTAATCTCACTAAGAATCTATATGACTCTTCTAATGCAGTGATGGGATTTGGGCCATTGGCAGTTTAGTGGGAGACACATTGAGAAGAGTCAGCACACAAGCACAGCTCAGACACAGGCTACAGACCTCAGAGGGATGTTTGGATGAATGCAGCACGGTGCAGCTGGAAATTCGCCTCTGATCTGCAGCAAAGTGTTTTGTTCGAGCACAAGCAAGCAGCACGAGCAGCGAGGCACACGTAGTGCTGCAGGAGCAAGCAACAGGACCAGGATCAGCAAAGGGTCAAAGGTCATGTACAGTAACTACACCACCTGTCGACAGATGAATTACAGCTGTGGCTTTTATTTGATTTATGTATCTATTTATTTTTTGCCCATTTCCTTTGCTCAAAACCATAAAATCTCGTTCTTGGAAGACAGATGTTAGAAAAGATGACATAACTTTACCTGAGCATTTTCGTACAGTGTATTTTCCATGACCACACTTTCATCTGCAAGAAGGTGACAAAGAATGTTCATTGGCTTTAAATCACAAATTAATTTAGACTGTTTTCTACTGAATTACATTTACATCACTGCACCCACTGATTTTGGTGTTTGTGTGTTTGAATTTTTACTCTGACGTACGTTTTTCTTTTTTTCGATATCGAACCAAAGCTGCTGCTATGTAAATTATCACCAAAACCACAATGACAGGTACAATGGTGATAATGATACGGCGCCATGGTTCAGGGGCTGTAATGGAAAACAGAAAAACTGATATTAGTTATTTTCAGAACTTGTTCACTTTAACACGTAAAAATATTTCATTAAATAAAATGACATGCACCATTACCATTATAAAACCAACAGCATTATAAAAATATACTTTATAATTTAAACATAATAAGCTTCATATGTATAATACTTTTCTTACCAAAGTTAAAAAAGGTTACAAATGAATTAAACAATAATTAAAACAGAGATAAAAGTAGTTTTTTCTTTTAAATAGAGTAAAGTTGAGAATTTGTTGTAGAAAGTCTAATTCAACTCATCAGTGTTTGGCCTGTCCGCAAAGCCGACAACCTAACCACAATCAGGCTCTGAAACTACCAGAAACAAATATCAGCTGAACAAGATGCCACCAGCATGACACATAGAAACCTGGTTGTGTGAAGTCAATAATAAAATCTTAAAACAATGCAGAAATGAAAGAGCAGAATGAGTCATATGATCATGTTGTCTTGAGCCAGTTATAATCCAAGCAGCAGCATTTTGAACCAACTGAAGGAGAAAGTCTTTATCTAGTCTTTAAAAGTTGGGAAAGATTTAATATTTCAAAATGAACTTAAGTTGGAACACAACCTTCTATAAAACAAAGTTATCAGCTGCTTGTGTTGTCGGTCACTTACCAGGATTTGAGAAACAAAAGTCCCTAATCATTGTTATGTGCTCGTCCAAGCTGACCTGGTTGCTATGGTTACAGATAACTGAGAAGCCTTTGGACAGGTAGACACGGAGGGAGCGCCAGAGGTCGTGACCTTGGACCTCTCTCCTCCCTCCTCCTGGCTGCAGGTGTTGGTGTCACATCTAAAAGTGCTGTTGATGTGATGGGAGTCCTGTGTGCTGCAGGTCACTGTGATGTTACAGGAGTCGGAGTTCGAGGACAGTAAGTCCACTGTCCCATTAACCGGAGACACTGGATCTGAGGGGAGGGACACAGGCATTAATGGGTTTAGAAGTTGGGCAGCTACTGTGTGTCGATATTTAAAATCTGAAGAAACCTACCTTGAACTGTGACGCTGTATTTACCCACATAAGTCGTATTGACCCGAAAACACCTGCAGTGTAACGTCCACTGTCGGCTTGTTGCACATTCTTCAAAAGCAAAGAGTGATTTTGGAGAAAAATCTCGATTCTTCCATGATAGGGGCCAATTGTGTTTGTGTCGTTATCATCAAATAATCTAAATATGTTTGAATCATTAAATCTCCATCTAAAATCACTCCGTTCAACTATTTTAACAGGAGCCGTGACGTTGAGAAGCAGATCCTTCCCTTCTGCACAAATACAGGAGTCACAGTGTTGGAGCCTGTAGAAACAACACAGCATCACTTTATTAGAAAGAGAAGACTTTGATTTAAACTGTAGTTTTTGTCCATTTCTACTTCTACTCATTAAACAGAGACTCATGATACAGAACTACCTCGGCCCAGCAGGTTGTGTTTGCCCCTGTCTGTTGGTTGGTTGGTTTAATGATCAGCAGGTTTACTTAGAAACTGGATTTCCACAAGACTTGGTGGAAGGATGGGACATGGGCCAAGAAAGTTACATTTCAGGAAGATTCAGGATTTATTTTGTGAGACGGGGCTGATTTTATATATTTTCCATGATTTCCCAGGGAATGAAATCAGACATATTGAGGGGGACTGAGACTTCTGATTACTTTAGTGCAGCTTGACTGAATTTAAGAACTTCTGGACCTCGGTGGAGGTAAATTGACATTCTAGTGTCTACAAATCTATTTTATTTGTTTTGTTTTCTCTTTGAACTTAATTCTATGTTTTCATACAGATTTATCCTTTTATGTATTTTACCTCTTTTCATTCTGTGTAAATTGTAAATAAAAGTGCCCTGCACCGTCAGCAGGATTTTTAAAGCCACTAAACGGATTTCTTAAATTTTGACGGGATTCTGTGGATGCGAGAATTTTCTTCACGCTCTTTAACATGGTGAGATACTATGTGTCTTCTGAAATATATTCCTCCTCATATAGGGGCAGAATTATTATTATGAGCTAAATAAAAGCTTGTAATCGTTGCTTTTCTTTCTCAGACCTAATTGCACACAGTGAGCAAAACTATTGGCATTTAATAAATAATGAGATCCCGCCAGATGTTATTATTAGTTATTGATTTGTAACATATCAAAGTTCTGAAATATATATTTGTTTGGTTAATTAAAATGTTATTCAGTAGAGAATGAAAGAGAGAAGTTTAGTTTCTGATTGAGTTTCACGTAGATGTGGTTTGAGTCACAGTATTGACCCTGACTACTCGGTTCTGTGGAACCTGATGAATGTGGGGAGGAGGAATCATGACTTGAGAACCAAAGTAGCACACTTTCTTAATTTTATAATCAAGTCAGAAAGGTGATAAACGAACCATCAACCACAACAGTCTCTGAACCAAACAAAACGTGAGAGGAAGACTCTGCAACGGTAGATGTTACTCAACAGCCTATTTCTCACAGAAAATTTGTTATGGACGCACAGAAAAGAGATGATCGACATGTTACAGGAAGTATCACCTGAAATTTTCTCCCAACACTGTAGAGCCCCGTTTTAATATCTAGCTTTGTCAATAAAAGGTAAAAAGTTTCCTCATCAATCTGTTCTGTTCTCTGAGTCGCTGCCAGGACATTACATTAATAGTCAGTTTTGCTGGTTTACAAGCTTTTTAAAAAGTTTCTCCACGTCTGTTATCAATCATTATATATTTTTATAACGAAATTCAAGCGTGAACTCAACTTGAAACACCACAGATATATGGAAGGAAGTTTTACTGAGTGAATCGCCAATCAACGAGTCATAATTTGAATATAGCTACTGTTTTTAATATTTATAGAATAATGAAATAAACAATTATTAACAACAACAACACAATTCTAAAACAAGGTACATTGCTGGAAACAGTCAAGAGAAAAACAAGAACAGAGCAATAAAAACTATATTTGAAGAAGAAATGTGATAAAATGTAGTGTTTACTCGGCTTCATATGCGTGAAGCAGAGAAAAAAAATGACAAAGAGAAGAATGATGGGATGCATTCTGTCAAATGTGCTGTACGAGGAAGTGGATCCGAGTTTAGACTCAATCAGCCCAGCAGCAGTCAGGGTGCTCGCCCTCATCCACACGCCTCAGTGTTTTCAAACTGACTCACGGAAATACCTCAGGTTTATGAACATGTTTAGTCAAATCTGCAGTGAGGAGGTGTAAACTCTGTGGGCGTGGCCTACTCAGAGTGTCATCCACATGAACCAAAACATGACAATAGATGAATAACAATGATTGTCTCCTAACAAGAGAACATATCGAGGTCTGTCAGTAACACTTTGATCTTGTTCAAGTTTTGATAATGTGAGAACTGACTGCTGGTTTCAGGGAGATGTTTCAGCACCAGGACAGACTGCTTGGTGGATTGTGTGGAACATCTGGTTTGTTTTTCATGTGTCGCTATGAGGGAAGCGGGAAATGAGGTATTGTAACAGCGCCACCTGGCGAATTTCACCCCAGGAAAGGTGCAACAGCAACAGCACAGGTTCGTTGATGTCACGAGGCAAGAGACGGGCTTTTACTTGTAGAAAGACACAATTTTTATTGAACTTAATAAATGCATAATTCAACAAAAGCCAAATGAAAACAACAATCACCAGAAACAAACCATCACATGAAGTTAAACACTGAGACAAGAGAAGAGCACCGGGACTTTGAGTGATAGTGAGAGAGAGGAGGAGAGTAGAGAGAGAGAGAGAGAGAGCGAGAGAGATATTAACTGTGTTAAAATGTTATTTTTGGTCTGTTAAACCTTCCTCGTCATCATATTAGTATTTTACGTATGTTTTGTAAATCTTCAGTCTGCGTTGATTTAACTAAAACATTTATAATCCTAACATTTTTAAACACTTGGGTGAAGTAAGAACTTTATTGTACGCGGCACTACTGGTGTGATGGAAATTCATCTTGAGATTTCAAATAATGAAATTCTCAGACTGGAGTTGCCTTGATTCTTTATAATAGTAAACCTGCAGAGGTTACACAACAAGCACGGGTGCTCAAAATGGAACTGGCCGCAAGTTCACAAAAGCCAGAACTTATACAAAGAGGCGTTACATAGAACATAATATGAAAAAAAGACATGAAAGACATGAGATCATCTGTGTCTGTCCGTCCGCTGTAGCAGTTGGAAGAAAAACATCACCAAATAAGGGCATGCACCCTGTTGATCAAGGTCATAGCAGTGAGACACCGCCAAATAAGGGTTCCATCCTGTCAGGTAGACAGTATCACAGCAGTTGGACACCTGGTCAGGGGGATTTCCAATTACCTTAGACACTGGTCAGTTGAATTTTCCACTACATTTCCCCTTTGATCATCAATAAAAATATGATCACTAACTAAAATAATCAAGAAACATCATAATCAACATCATAATCATAGAAGAATATTGACGCAGTCTTCAACCCACGCACTTTGCGCACATACAGGGTCACATCCACCATGGAGAGGTTCTAGAACATACGATGCATGGTGGGGAGGTGCAATAGGTAGCTGCTGCTGCTTTTGTGGAAAGAAAAAAGTTATTTCTGTGATTGAGCAAGCATTCCGGAAATGAAAATGGAAGGAAATCAGGTCAAACAACATCATCATCTCATTAACCATTATCAAAGTTAACATACTGTATAGATTGGCAAAAGTAACTCATATTAAAATGTAATAAAACGTTAAATGTCAACATACAGTATATATTTAAGGTTGAAAATATGCAGTAAAACTTTTAAATTCTTGCTAGGAAGTAAAAATGTATTAAGGATGTACAAACTTCATAAAGTAACTAACATCAACCTCAAAATTTCACAGAGATTTAAATTAAGGCATCATAAAATATGAAGTTGAAAGGATAATTGCAGTAGCTGTTTTTGTCCAGTGAAATCACTAAGAAACACATAAGCAAGCTGGGAGGAGAAAATAACATAAAAACCTAAATTGAGTATCGTCATCAGAACCATCTGTGCTGTCAGTGTCCAGGTAGGGAGGATGGGTAATAAGTTATGGATCAAGGGGACCTGAATTCATTCTCTTGTGTCTAGTCAAATTTGTATGCTGGATGGTTCTGAGAGGACACCGGGAGGAAAAGGAGAACTGCTAGATCATCAGAGATTTTTACAGGAGTGCATCTGTAGACAGAATAATGTGCAAAAACAATAATAGAGGAGAGATCATGAGTAATATCGAGAAGTAGTTCTCTCAGGCCACACAAACCCTGGATGTCGAAATGGATGCCATGGCCTGTCCATGGTCTCAGTTGTCTGGCAGATTTCTTCTGTGTTGTGGCAGAACGCTCGTGTGGTTAATCATACACAACACTCTCGGGGCTTCTCAACCTGTGGAAGTATCATGTGTGTGTTGGAGTTGAAGGCGCCAGCTGGTCAGATGGAGTTGGTACTACTTGCAGTGGCTATGTGGATCCAGGTGGCTCTTTCAGCAACTTTCACTGCTGTGTGGGTTGTGAGCAGTACCTGGTAGGGCCCTTGCCACCTGCTCTGATGTCCGAAAGAGAAGAAGTCAGGTTAGGAGTAATAGGACAATATATCATGATCACACAAGTCTGTGGATGGAAGCGGAGAAGACGGAGGATCCACACCCAATGTGGGGTTCGTTTTCTCATCCTCATGTACATCAGCACCAGAGGCAGGACTTTGTCGATGCAAGACCAGTGCCTTCACAGCACTTTGCAAGTTTAGTTTTGAGTGTGCTGTCTTCTGTTCCACAGTTCCACCACCACAGCTGATATGCACAGTGTGTTCGCACATCCATAGTTAGATGAGAACCGTGCTGTTTGACAGCTTCATTTACGAAGCGTTCGCCATTGTCACTGGAAATTTGCCAGGAATTCCCATCGTGGAATAATGTCTCTTAACAATGCAAAATGACAGACAGAAGATCTGTGATGAGACCATAGCTATCTTTTACCAGAAGATGAGAAGTTTCTGTGCTGCCAAAGGGTGCTAAAATCATGAGTTGCACCGAACGCATATCTGGAGTCAGTGTAGATCAGAGTGTTTTACCAGTAGCCAATTTGCATGCTTCCATGCAATGAGCTCTGCTGCCTGGGCTGAGAGGTGATGAGGAAGAGAACTCGAGCCACCATCTGAACAAACAGAAAACCAACACAGTTAGTACCAGAGACAGGGTCACGGTGAGGCGGACCCATCGACATACAGAATCAAGTCAGAGTTAGAAAGAGGTCTGTCAGAGAGGTCAGGCCGTGGGGAACACTGGACTTGAAGTTCAGCCACATTTGTGTTCTTCCCCACATCCGAAGCGGAAGAAGCGTGGCTGGGTTCAAAGTTGAACAGCTTCACTGTGATGTTACATGTCAAGAAGAACAGTGTGATACTCAACCAGCGAGCAGCAGAGAGATGTGAGGTCTCTGTTCCAGAAGAATGAGAGACACAGCATGAGGAACAAGGAGGCCGTAAGTCAGAGTAACCTACTATGTCTCGAGGCAAGGACAGCTTCTTTTCACAGGCGCCACTGCACGCAAACAACGTGGAAGGCCAGCTGCTGCTCCCTGTGGATCAAGTTTGGCGGAGAAGTAGGCGACAGGGTGATATTTGTCACCATGAGACTGGAAGGAGACAGAAGTCATGCAGCGGTCTCTCTCATCCACAGCCTGGAACAAAAGGTTTGGTCAGGGGTTAGGGGAGAGCAAGTGGAGCTTGCTGCAGCGTTTTCTTCAGTGACAAATGCCCCGGCCTGCCTCTGAGTCCAAACGACACGTTCGTGAGGAGTGAGTGATTTGCCATGGTACAGAGCACCTAAGGGGCCTTCAAGAGGAGCAAAGTCAGGAAATGAACGTTCTGTACAGAGAAAGAACATGTGCCAAGGAATGACATGAGTTGTTTCTTCACAAGGGTTTAGGCATGTTAACAATAGCTTCTACTCTTATCAGACAGGGGATTTGCCATCTTTTGGTGACGACATGACCTAGAAACGGACAGTTTAAGTTGTACAAACTGTAGTTTGCTGAGGCTGACTTTATGGCCTCACGAGCCAGATGTCTCAGCAAAGCGATCGTATTTGTTTCCACATTGCTCCTGTGGGACTGGCAATTAGTAGATCATCAACATACTGCAAGAGAGCTGAACCTGGATAGGGATGAGGGTTCAAGACTGTTCCTGAGAGCCTGATTGTATAATGATGGAGATTCACAGTAGCCTTGACACAGGCGTGTGAACGCAGTAGGCCTTGTTTTCAAAATTAAAAGCAAACCAGTACTGGGCTGTCCTTGTGGACAGGAACACTAAAAAAGCGTTGGATAAGTCTACAACCGAAACCACACTGCATTAGGCGGAATTTGGGAAAGCAGCGTGTATGGGTTGGGAACAATAGGCGATCGAGAAATTACGGCATCATTCACAGCCTTCAAATCTTGCACAAACCGCCACTCAGTAGGTTGACCTTTGTCTCTGATCTCTTAACTGGGAACAGGAGGTGGACTGGTGAATCAGCAGGGACAATTACACCAGCCTGCAAAAGGATTCAAAAACAGACGATCCTCCACTGCTTCCTGGTCTGGCGGATACAAGCTACATGGCCTATAATCAGATTTTGGAGTGATTTTGATCAATCACAGTTTCTGATGAGGCCTACATCATATTTGTCCTTTGCCCACAGTAAGTCAGCAGATCCGAGGTAAAGGAACGATCAGGGGGGTTGGACAACATTGTGTAGCGAGGTGGGAAAGCGGGATAGTGATAGGTTGCCACAACGCACTTTGGGAATTTCACCTCCAGGAAATAACTCAACTATTGTAAGTGCAGCAGCACAGGTTCGTTTAACCACGGGCAAGAGACGTGTTTAACTAATAAACAAAAGAACTTTAATATAACCAAATAAATGCATAAATCAACAAACAAACTGAAAACAAACAGAACAATTGTCCACAGGCAATACAACGCTTGACATGAGCAACACAGGACAGGGCTGGGACTTACTGCGCGACGACAACCAAAGAAAAAGGGGAAGGATTAATAAACTCGCCACCCGTGACACAGCAAACCAACAAAACGGGTTGTGAAGAAAACCCCGCCACTCAGGAATTGGTCACGCCAGGCCCACAGCACCTGACCAACAATAAAAAGAATAATTAAAACATGTCCGCGTGAAACAACAAAACAAAAACTGAACAACAACAACGAAATACCAACCAATATAAACAGTATTTAAAAGGTTGCTAAAAACTAGGCGTCCTTAGGCACTACCCACTGTACATGCGAAGGTGCATGTGGAGAGCCACAGTGCACAAGACAATACTCCAAGAACACAGAATTGGTCCTGAGCCCGGGCAGTCTCCAACTGTGGAGCCGTGCTCCTATCAGCTATTACAGTTCATTAAAAGTGGAGTTAGGATAGTGCAATTTCCGTAAAGTCAAACAGCAGGTCCGTCTGAGACGTGGTGGCCAATGACGGCTGACAAAGGAGAGGCAGGGCTCTAGGAGGGCTAAATAAACAAATTTAATAATTAATATGACAACAACTGAATTAAAAAGTGAATAATGGGGCCATAATACACTCACCCTGCAAGCCAAGGCACTGGCCACAGCAACCCGGAGGGTGGGAGTCTCCCAGCCGTAGATGAGTCCAGCTGTGCATGACATAAACAGTCAGCTTGGGTAAGAGAAGCAAGAAACGGCAGACAACGCTACTTACAAAGCAGACCCGCAACTGCACTCAAGGTCCCCTGGCGAGGGTATCCCCGCCAGCAGTCAGTCACGCCTGGGCGCATTTAGGGGGAAAATTAGAGGAGGCTGGCCGTTGCACAACCACGCCGCGGCTACAGAGGTAGCTCTTCCGCGCTATCCACGACCCACCGGAGAGGAGCGGAAACGGAAGGAGGCGAGAGCTAAACACGGCCGCCCCTTAAATACGGACGCCCGACGCCGCCAATGACTGGTGCGCCATTAGAACAGGTAGATGCCTGCAGCGGCAGGGGGAGGGAGCGCATCTAAGGCAATTGCATAAGAATGAAGGTGATTTTCAGTCACAATCTAATGAGCGTGTGGCTGAGAACAGAAGGTTGGATACATTTTTAGATCAAATGCACTCAGACTTGTGAATACATTACGCCAGGCGTCGCTGTGGGCTGCCAATCAATCGGCAGCCTGGCATGATCTGACAAATGGGCCTAAGTCTTGCCACTTGTCACATGAGACTTGAGAGCGAGATGAGGGCTGGAATTCGGAGACGGAACAGTGCCATCTGTTGGTCAGTGAGTGAGACGGAAGCTGCACTTCTGGAAACAGACCAAAAATATTGACACTTTCAGAAAATCAGCAGGGAAAAGGCAAAAACAGAGATTCATAAACCTGATCTGCTGTGTCTGTCACATGTGAAGTGCAATGCAGTGAATCAGTGTGCATAAAATCAGAAAAAAGGGGGGCCGAGAGACCTGACCTGGAGAGCAGATCAGTGGAGGTATTTATAGGAAGTTGCCACTGATATACAAGCAGCTGCCTGGTGTGTGGTCTGTGACATTGTGAAGAAGAATTGTGTAACTGTCACTCCATCAGGGGAGGATACTAAATTGAGGCCTAATACAATCATCAAATCTCTTCCTAATAGATTAATTGGGCAACAGGGAGACAACAGAAAATCATGTTCAAACCTTGTCAAATCCTAGCGGCGATTTGAGAGGTTTTTGTGAAATTTTCTTTTTACAGTGGCACCGCTGGCACCTTGAGAGAATATAGCTGTAATTCACTCATTTCAGGAGATGTGGGCAAATCTGACATCCAACCACAGAATAACCCAACCAGAGTCGACCATGAAATTAAGTTTGTGACCGTTAACACACAGTTCGAGTTGAGGCATTTTCTAAAAGCATCACTATTGTACTTAACATAAGAACCACAGTTGTGTTTGCTCTGTGTGTGTGTGTGTGTGTGGTTAGAATTGCAAGCGATTTCTTCGTTGCTTTGGCATGTATGTGTGTGGGTTAGAATTGCAAGCCATTTCTTCATTGCTTTGGTGCTTGTAGTGTGTTTCACTTCCCTTTCTCTGATCCCGGCGGGTAGATTGGCTGTCTCCCCCTGCCTGCCTCCTCCTCACTTTCTGTAGATCAGTCAGCAGTGAAAGTTCTTGTCTCCCCTTCTTCTCGCTGCTGGGGGCAGTCCCTTGCCCAGTGTCCTTTTTGTCTGCAGAAGAAACACTCATCTATGGGAATTTTGGTCGTCGAGAAAAAGCCTCACCCACGTCCTGCCTTACGTCTCACCACGCCCCTCTCTTCCTGGTTCAGTGATTGGCTCTGCTATCAGCGTTATCTTGTCTGTGTGGCCTTGATAAGGGCAGACACAGCCTGCATCATGGTTAGCTGTGCTTTCTGGAGTTGTTGATTCTTTTTCTGCTGAGTTTTGTCTTGGTTTCTTTGTGTTGACGTTTCAGCATGTTTGTAGAAAACAAGATCTGACCTCTGCCAACGAGCATCCTCAAGCCTGATGCAGTGGCCTGGGCGCCTGCCCGTAGGGGGAGCAGACCATTCAGGAAGGCCTGTTTCAGATGTGTTTCATAAGCCTCGGCTCGCTGCCAAGGTTGTCAGGCAGATGCCTCTGTGTTGATTGGGCGCGCAGACGGCCAGACGGGGTGAGGGAAATCTCCTACGGTTTCGCCTGGTTGTCTGCACCTGCTATTTTGACATGTCAATTTTATTGGGGGAAGGCGGTCCTCAGGGCGTTGAGGAGTGTGTTGAGAGCGTTGACGTATGCTGCATTAACCTCATCATCCCAGTCTGGTGAAGTCAGACGGAGGTCTCCCCACAGTGCGCTGACGATTTTTGCAAAGTCAGTGGGGCCTAATTTCTTCATTAGAAGTCGCCTGATTTCAGACACCGTTGGCATGAATTCACTGCAAATGTTTCAACTGACGGCAAATGCTGTGCCAGAGTTCCGGTGGGTCTGGGAGGTGATTCAGTGTTTCGGTCATGTCTGCGTCAGTCCATGGGCGGTAGACGAGGGCTGGGCCGGTTGGTCCCATGACGTTTATCACAGGAGCAGTTATCACTTCTCCCTGCTGCTGATTATGACGAGTTCTGCTTGCAATGGGAGAGAAGGAAGAAGAGCCCAGAGACAGGAAGAGGTGACATCATCATTCAGGTCCCTTCCTGCTGCCCCCGTCTCCATAGACTGGGAGAGCGTGGGTGGAGTCTGAGATGGGCCTGATCGTTGATTATGGAGTCTGGTCTCTGCACATCATATGGAGGGGGTTTTGGTTTGGGAGGAGGAAGGCAGGTCGAGGAGAGGGACTGCCACACCCTGTAATGGAGAATACAGAGATCTATATGATTTCTTTTCAACTTTCTCAGTTTCCTTCTTATCAACCTTAGCCATCTGTTTAAATGTTTGTTTTCTGTCCCTACACTCTGCCTCTTTTTCCTACATTTCAAGACACTTTCTTATTATCTCTCTGTCTTTCCACATTGCGACCTTGATTTATTTATTTCTTTTTTTTTTTTTTTTTTGTTGCTTTAATTCTTTTCCTCTTTTCGAGGAGTTTCTCTCTAAAAGTTTAATTGTTTGACAATGAATGACCCGTTATGAGGAAAAGCAAAGTTCTGGACCATATTAAAGAAATGTCACACTTTCCCGTCCCTCACTCTTTTTTGCAGCAACCATAGGTGTTCACCATTTGACTTTTCTGGGTTTTGAAGTCCCTGACTTCCCCTTGTTACCCATCTTTATCAATTATGTATGAAATTGTTCACGTCTACAATTTCCCTTGAACACTCAATTTAAGACGGACGCCCACGAATCCTTGTTTCTCTTTGCGGCAAAAACAGGGAAAAAGCTCTAACAAGGTTGATTGCCACGAGGACTGGTCAGACAACATTACTAATCCACAATAATCCAGAGAGAATGACTAATACACCTGTTCCAATAAAACTTTAAATGTATTATTTCTTATGTTTGATTTCGTATTTGAGAAAATCATCTAAAACAGTCATGAAAATCAGAATTTCAACATCTCAACAGATATAAGATGACCAAAGAGAGGTCTTTGGATCCCTGTGAAGAAGGTCCGAACCTAAGTTATTTCGCCCTTCTCTTTAACTGTTGGAGGTAGAGGCAGAAGATTTTTTTTTTTCTTGGGTGGCCAACCACCGAATACTTCTCGGTCCAGACGATCTTTCAAGGGATCCTGTCTGTGATGCCAAGTTTGTGATGGAAATTCATCTTGAGATTTGAAATAATGAAATTCTCAGACTGGAGTTGCCTTTGATCTTTATAATAGTAAACTCTGCAGAGGTTACACAACAAGCACGGGTGCTCAAAATGGAAGAACCACAAAGTTCACAAAGCCAGAACTTATACAAAGAGGCGTTACATAGAACATAATATGAAAAAAGACATGAAAGACATGAGATCATCTCATGGTCTGTCCGTTGTCAGCAGTTGGAAGAAAACATCACTCAAATAAGGGCATGCACCCTGTTGATCAAGGTCATAGCAGTGAGATACCGCCAATAAGGGTTCCATCCTGTCAGGTAGACAGTATCACAGCAGTTAGACACCTGGTCAGGGGATTTCCAATACCTTGTGACACTGAACATGTTGAATTTTCCACTACACTGACACTCATCAAAAATAATGTAGCAGCCAAAATCACTTTAGGTTTTATTGAGTTTTTCATGGAAATTTGGTCAAATTAACACAATGTACAATAAAAGAATATTAAACTCTTTTAAAAAAAAAAATTTAAAATCTAATTATACATGACTCCAATCGAGATTAACTTAAAGGAACAATTCAAAGAACCATTACAAACTTTTGTCTTTTTAAATATTTGAAAAGTTGCTTAAGCTGCAACACATGAATGAGTTGAACCAGGTCTTTAGAAAGTATAAATACACATCTGTAATGAAATACAATATTTACAACAGCATTCATCCAAAATGTCAAACACTCATCAGGAATCTTTTCAATAAGATATGAAATAAATTACAATATATTACAACAGTTTTAAAGTGGGCGGAGCTGTTCCAGATGCTCCTGGTTCTGGTTCTGGATGAAAAATCTCCAAAACTTCCCAGGGAAAATATAACATGACGCACAGCAACAATAATACTGCAAATTATCCAAAAGGCAGAATGTGGAAGACAATTTCAGATTTTCTTGAGGCCAGGGCTGACTTGTCCACCTGAGCATACAGGCTCTCAGGCTGAGTCGTGTCTCCGCCCAGTGATTTCATGGACCTGCTTCGACCAAGCTGTAGATGGAGGACGGAGAAGGAGCTGCAGCATCATCAGGTTGGATTCTGATCCAGAAGTGGTGTTCACGCTTTTGACCTGGAGAGATAAAGTCAAATAAAACTTAGTTCACAGTTCAATGTACTGTGGCACAAGCAAAGTAATCTCACTTAGACAGATGTTAGAAAAGATGACGTGAATCCTTTACCTGAGCATTTTCGTACAGTGTATTTTCCGTGTCCACACTTTCATCTGCAAGAAGGTCACAAAGAATGTTCATTGGCTTTAAATCACAAATTAATTTAGACTGTTTTCTACTGAATCACATTTACATCACTGCACCCACTGATTTTGGTTTTCAGTAATGGTCATTTCTAGGATTTCCAGACCCCTAGTGGTTTTATATAAACACAGCATTGCTTTTCTAAAATTCTGTTGATAGACAGATACAATCAATAAAACCTACACACAGACATTCATCTTGATATTATCTATATGCTAAATAACGAACAGTGGATTCTCCTCATCCGCATTTCGTAAACTGGGAAAGGATCTCAGATATTGTCATTGACCCTAAAGGTGGTGGATCAGTGAATAAAGTGAAGGACACAGTTAAAATGCTGAATCTCATTAACATATTTGCAGAGTTGAATTTTTACTTCTAACGACGCTCTTTATTCGATGTCCAACAAAAAGCTGCTGTTATGGCAATTAATACCAAAACCTTAATGATATGACAGAGACAGTTGGGCGATGAAACCGCCCGGTGGTTCAGGGGCTGTAATTGGAAAAAAGAAAACTGATTTTAGTTATTTTCAGAACTTATTCACTTTGACACGTAAAATATTTTAAAAATAAATTACATGCTCTAAATTCAACTGACAACTCTTTTGCATTATTACCATAAAAATATAATTTATAATTACATATAATCTGTACAGTACTTTTCTTACCAAAGTTAAAAGTGTTAAGCAAAGGAATTTAACAATAATTAAAACAGAGATAAAAGTAGTTTTTTCTTTTAAATAAAGTAATTTGAGAATTTGTCGTAGATATAATCCAAGCAGCAGCATTTTGAACCAACTGAAGGAGAAAGTCTTTATCTAGTCTTTAAATGTTGGGAAAGATTTAATATTTCAAAATGAACTTAAGTTGGAACACAACCTGTATAAAACAAAGTTATCAGCTGCTTGTGCTGTCGGTCACTTACCAGGATTTGAGAAACAAAAGTCCCTAATCATTGTTGTGTGCTCTGTCCGAGCTGACCTGGTTGCTATGGTTACAGATAACTGAGAAGCCTTTGACAGGTAGACACGGAGGGAGGAGCCAGAGGTCGATTCCTGGACCTCTCTCCTCGCCCTCCTGGCTGCAGGTGTTGGTGTCACATCTTAAAAGTGCTGTTGATGTGATGGGAGTCCTGTGTGTGCTGCAGGTCACTGTGAGGTTACAGGAGTCGGAGCTATTGAGAGTAAGTCCACTGTCCCACTAACCGGAGACACTGGATCTGAGGGGAGGAGCTTACAGGGTCTTTAATGGGTTTAGAAGTTGGGCAGCTACTGCGTGTCGAGATGAAAATCTGAATAAACCTACCTTGAACTGTGACGCTGTATTTACCCACAAGTGTTTTTGATCCCCGAAAACACCTGCAGTGTAACGTCCACTGTCGGTTTGTTGCACATTCTTCAAAAGCAAAGAGTGATTTTGAAGAAAATCTCGATTCTTCCATGATAGGGGCCAATTGTGTTTGTGTCGTTATCATCAAATAATCTAAATATGTTTGAATCATTAAATTCCATCTAAATCACTCCGCTTAACTATTTTAACAGGAGCCGTGACGCTGAGAAGCAGATCCTTCCTTCTGCACAAATACAGGAGTCACAGTGTCGGAGCCTGTAGAAACAACAAAGCATCACTTTATTAGAAAGAAAAGACTTTGATTTAAACTGTAGTTTTTGTCCATTTTACTTCTACTCATTAAACAGAGACTCATGAGACAAAACTACCCTTGCCCAGCAGGTTGTGTTTGCCTCTGTCTGTTGGTTGGTTGGTTTAATGATCAGCAGGTTTACTTAGAAACTGGATTTGAAGCAAGACTTGGTGGAAGGATGGGACATGGGCCGAGAAAGTTATTACATTTCAGGAAGATTCAGGATTTATTTGTGAGACGGGGCTGATTTATATTTTCCATGATTTCAGGGAATGAAATCAGGCATATTGAGGGGGACTGAGACTTGATTACTTTTAGTGCAGCTTGACTGAATTTAAGAACTTCTGACCTCGGCGGTAAATGACATTCTAAAGTCTACAAATCTATTTTATTCTGTATTGTTTTTCTCTTTGAACTTATTTCTGAAAGAGGAAGAGACTCTGCACCGCAGATGTTCCTCAACAACTCATTTCTCACACGGAAATGTCCAGTGGATTAACAGAAATAGAGAGACACAGACAGACAGACAGACAGACAGACAGACAGACACTGACCTGTAACAGGAAGCATCACTCGTTTCCCTTTCTGTCACTGAGCCCTGTTTTAATATCTAGCTTTGTCTATAAAAGGTAAAGTTTCCCTCATCAATTTGTTCTGTTCTCTGAGTCACACAGGACATTACATTAATATTCAGTTTTGTTGGTTTTATGCTTTTAAAAAGTTTCTCCACGCCTGTTATCACTCATTATATATTTTATAACGAATTCAAGCGTAGAACTTAACTGAAACACTACAGATATATGGAAGGTTTATTGAGTGAATCGTCAATCAACAAGTAATAATTTGAATATAGTTATCATTTTAATATTTATAGAATAATTAAATAAACAATTATTAACAACAACAACACAATTCTAAACAAGCCACATTGCTGAAACAGTCACAAAGTGCAACAAGAACAGAGCAATAAAACTATATTTGAAGAAGAAATGCAGATAAAAATGTCGTGGTTTACCTCGGTTTCATATGAGTGAAGCAGAGAAATGACAAAGAGAAGAATGATGGGATGCATTCTGTCAAATGTGCCGTACGAGGAAGTGGATCAGAGTTTAGACCTCAATCAGCCCAGCAGCAGTCAGTGTGCCTGTTATGGCCTAATACTAGTGTTATCCACATGAACCAAAACATGACAATAGATGAATAACAATGATTGGTTCCTAACAAGAGAACATATCGAGGTCTGTCAGTAAACACTTTGATCTTGTTCAAGTTTTGATAATGTGAGGAACTGACTGCTGGTTTCAGGGGAGATGTTTCAGCACTGTGGACAGACTGCTTGGTGGATTGTGTGGAACATCTTGGTTTGTTTTTCATGTGTCGCGCGTGAGGGAAGCGGGGAAATGAGGTATGGCAACAGCGCCACCTGGCGACTTTCACCCCAGGGAAAGGTGCAACAGCAACAGCACAGGTTCATGATGTCACGAGGCAAGAGACGGCTTTACTTGTAGAGCAGATACCTTTATTGAACTTCTAATAAATGCATAATTCAACAAAAAGCTAAAATGAAACAACAATCACCAGAAACAAACCATCACATGAAGTTAAACACTGAGACAAGACTGCAAACCAACAGAACGGGTCGTGAAGAAAACGCAACCACCAGGGATTGGGTCGCCGCCTCAGCCCCACAGCACCTGTCCAACAATAAAAAGATCATTAAACCATGTCACAAGTGTTAAATGCTGATGAAAACAAACATAAAATAAATAATAAACCAAATCCAAACCAATAAAGAACAATTTGAAAGTCCTCTGAGGTGGTCACTCTGAGCTTCTAATCAAATGAGCAGCGAGAGAGAGAGAGAGAAGAGGGGGTATATTTGAGTTTTAATTATTAGCTCTGCAGAGGGTTACACAGCAACAAGGCTTCAGAGTGCAGCCACACAGCAAAAATCAAAAGTGTTATATTTTCAGTGTTAGACTTGGAGTTTAAATATTGAGTCATTTCAACTCTCATTCAACTACAAGGTCGTCTATCTCTCTGGCTCTTCTGGGTGGGGCACCAGACTGTGACGGTTGCCTTAGCTCTAAGCGAAACCTTCTGGACTTTCTAACTTGAGGACAGCGCCATGTGTAAAGTAAATATACATTTCATTAAATTTTCGACCCAGGAGCCTAGTGCTGTTTATTTCTGAAGGTCGCTAAATGCTAAATTATCTATTGGTACTATACAACTGTTGTTAGCTGGCAGCAGGTGTGCTGTTTGGGTAACTCCAATTAACTGTGCTGGGTTAACTAACCAGCAGGTAAGCTGTCACTAACCAGCTTCCCACCCTCAACTCATGTAAATGCACTGTGTTCATGATTAGCTTGTATAGTTTGGTTGTATGTGCTTGTATCCTTAGCTGCACATGTTGGTATTGTTAGCTGCTAGCGTTAGCCGTACGCGCCTAGTATAATGAGCTGCACGTCCTGGCTTGGTAAGAAAGAAATGCCCACTTGAATAACTTATTTGTAAACAATTGCTCTAGATATACAGGTTCAGTTGCCCAAGCTAAATATTGCAAGTCTTCTAGTGGATGGTCTTATGTATGGGAGGGGTTGCAAGGAGTCAAAGTGTTTCTTCTGTAGATTGACCAAGACTTCACCATGATGTTTGGAGAGGAGGCTTCTGGGGAGATTTTTGGCAAAATGGCACACTTTCTTCCAACCAAGGATCTTGGCAGACTGCAAGAACCAGAATTCTAATGAGCATGTTGAAGACCTCTTTGTCTGTAATAACAAAAATTCAAATGAGTTGGGTAAGTGTTTCTCTTTTAAAAGCTTCTGAGACCTTTAAATCAAATCTGTTGCATAATCATGATTTAAGTGTATTTTTCATTTGTAAATTATTCTGACAATGTTATATTTTCATGTACTTTGCACTAAGGTTGGGACAGTGACCTGTCAAGCACCCTGGCTGTTGGTTCACTCATTTCCCCAACCTCAAAAGGCCACAAGAAGAATGCTAAGATTAGCCCATATCACGCTGTCAATCGTGTTGTGAGATATCTGAGGGTAGGCATTATTATTATTTATTTTTGTATGCAATTGTTATAACACTTGGACACCACTTTTATTTGAGTGCTTTCATAGTGCTCTATATCTCTACGTTTTGCAGGTTGGAACCAGTGTTGAGACCTTCCTTGCACGTTTGGAAACCAGGACAGCCCTTCCTGCTGTGCGTTGGTGAACAGAAGAACAACATCCAACGGTTCTGTCATCGTTGACCACACAAGGCCATCCCTTTGCAATGCCCAAACATCCCTGGCCGCCTTCGATGAACTCTTCAAAGCACACTTCATCTTCAGTGTTAACTACTCAACAGCTTCTAACGTTCATCCAAACCACGGTGTTCAACATAGACGTGGGAAGTGCCAAGGAATGTCCCAGAGTCAAAGAGCTCAGAGCAAGGTTCCTGCACACTGACATTTGAAGTGATACACGTTGGATTTAAAATGCTCATTTGTTTTATTTGTAAGGGACACCACAAAAGTTCTTGCATTGCTATGTCAGCATTTGAAATGTCACCAATGGTTTGTATCCGGAAAGACATTACGTTTGAAATGTGAGCCGGAATGTTCCTTATCATTTTGCACTTATTCAGGGTTAAAGAAACACCTCATCCGTTTGCACAGGGACACTGGTCTGACAAATACTATGGACAATGTGGACACTCAAAGAGAAAGGGATGAGCCATCAAGTTCTCAGGCAGTCTGTACTGACACCCAGTAACCAGAATGTGGTTCTGTTGTAAAGGAAGTTGCCATCAGGTGTTGCTGAGAGCACTGTCAAAGCAATGGTAGTTTATTCCAAAGCATCACTTTATGATACATTCTCCAAGGTGTATTCGATAATATAGGTCATACTCTCTACGTATGGTGCAGATGAGATTTGAGGCCAAACATAATTTTTCCAAAGATCAGTTAAGAATTTCTTCAAAATATCACAAAACCTTGAAAGACAACACCAGAGACAAGTAGCTTATCACTGGGAGAATTTCAATTTCAGAGGTTTGAGTTTGGTCTAGTGCGGAAGGAAATGATTGACAGCTTGAGGGTGGTGAGACTTTAAGTGCAGTGTTTAATGGGAAATGACATTGTGACATGTCAACTACTAACTGGGTGAAGAACTATGGAACTGAGTATCACATTGGAATGTTTGTTTTGATTAGAACCGATACAGAAATTTTTGCTTTGGAAAGATCAATATCATTATAAATGAAGATCAAGCTTCGTTTTTGACTTGCAAAGTTGGACACACTTTATTTTGATGGACTACTTTAATGCATACTGTGTTGAGGAGAGAACTGATTCATTTTCTGTAATTTCTTTTGGAGGATTTAATCTGTATTACAGACCCTATGACAAACAGTTTTCTAATGAGATGGATGAAAAAACATACATATTGCCACATTAAGCATATTCAGAACTTTGCTTTTGAGGACTGATGGGAAAAGATGTAAAGCCAATGCTGTAAGTTATGTGGTGTGCTTACACAAATACAGTTTCATGTTAACTGCAAACTTCTTTGAATTGCTGATTCTTTCTTTCTTTCTTGTATATAGTTGTAACAGCTCTGGCGTGAGTCGCCACGTTAAAAGGACAACAAATTACTAATTTAAATAACAGGATACATACTTGAACATAAAATTACAAAATAAACCCAAACACAAATAAATCAATCTGTCAAGCCATAATATATTATAGTTTTAAAGGAATAATATCACACAGTAAGTGGGATTGTGGATTATAAATCGACTCTACAGTGTTTTTAAAATATGAATCAACTCTATAAAGAGTTAAATATTGAGTTACATTTTTACATCCTCAATAGTGTTAATAAGGATCTTTAACTCTACTGTTAAAAAATCATACTTGTGGTGTTAACTTTGGACACTGCACAATAGTGTTGCTTCAATTTAACACTCACAGTGTTGACTCTCAAAGTTAAATTTCAACTATAGAAAGAGTTGCTGGATCTCTGTCTGTGTTAATTCTTTAACACTTTCAAAAGTGTAGTTTTAACTCCTACAGGTTGGACCTATATAAACATCTGGAAGTTTTGTATTTGACTCTATAGGAGTTGAATAAACACTGTTGTGCATGAGTAGTGTAAAAGGAAGGTTTTTATACAAACAAGACAGAAAGCCGACAGGAAATGTCTGCTGTTTGGAATCATTCCTGGTTGTTGGCTGTTAAACCTTCGGCCATCATATTAGTATTTTTTTAAAGGAAGCATAACACTTGGGTGAAGTAAGAACTTTTTTTTCAATAAAAATAATGTAGCAGCAAAATCACTTCGGAATTCATCCAAAATGTCAAACACTCATCAGGAATCTTTTTCAATAAGATATGAAATATATTACACAACAGTTTTAAAGTAAGGAGCTGTTCCAGATGCCCTGGTTCTGGATGAAAACAAATAAGAAATTTAGAAAATATAATATGACTCACGCAACAATAATAATGGGAAATTGTCCAAAAGGCAGAATGTGGAAGACAATTTCAGATTTCTTCAGGCCAGGGCCGACTTGTCCACCTGAGCATACAGGCTCTCAGGCTGAGTCGTGTCTCCGCCTCAGTGGATTTAATACCTGAGTTCGATCAAGCTGTAGATGGAGGACGGAGAAGGAGCTGCAGCATCACGGTTGGATTCTGATCCACAAGTGGGTTCACGCTTTGACCTGAGATAAAGTCAAATAAACTTTTTTTGCCACTTAGTGTGGTGGTCTGAAGTTTCCTTTTCTAAATCACAGATTATATATATCACTATTTTCAGTGGTGTGATCGTATCATGCAAACAAGTAAGTATCTCTATCATAACCTATATGACTTTCTATTGCATGATGGGATTTTGGGCCGGGTGGGTAGTTTTGCAGTGGGAAACACATTGAGAAGAGTCTGTGCACACAAGCACAGCTCAGACACAGGCTACAGACCCTCAGAGGATGTTTGACAATGCATGCACGTGCAGCTGGAAATTCGCCTCTGATCCAGCAAAGTGTTTCTTGCTCCGAACACAAGCAAGCAGCACGGCAGCTTATGGCACACGTAGTGCTGCAGGAGCAAAGAGCAGGACCAGGATCAGCAAAGGGTCAAAGGTCATGTACAGTAACTACACCCCCTGTCGACAGATGAATTACAGCTGTGGCTTTTATTTCATTTATTTATCTATTTATTTTTTGCCCATTTCCTTTGCTCAAACCATAAACTTGTCTGGAAGACAGATGTTAGAAAAGATGACGTAACTTTACCTGGAACAGTTTCAGACAGTGTATTTTCCTTGTCCTTCTCGTTTCATCTGCAAGACAGACAAAGAGCAACACATTAAAATCACAAATAATTAATCATTTTACTGAATTACATTTACATCACTGCAGCCACTGATTTTGGTGTTTGTGTGGTTGAATTTACCTGACGCACGCTTTCCTTTTTTTCGTATGCTCAATGTTACATGGCAAATATCACCAAACCACAATGACTGTGACAGCGATAATGATAGGGGCTCGGTACAGGGGCTGTAATGGAAAAATAGAAAACTGATATTAAAGTTATTTCAGAACATAATCATTTAACATATAAAAATATTTTTGAAAACAATTACATGCTCTAAATTCAACTGACAACTCTGCATTATAACCATAACAATATAATTTATAATTTAAAACATAATAAGCTTCATATGTATAATACTTTTCTTATCAGTTAAAAAGTTACAAAGGAACGTAACAATAATTAAAACAGAGATAAAAGTAGTTTTTTCTTTTAAATATAGTAAAGTTGAGAATTTGTTGTAGAAAGTCTAATGTCAACTGGTCATTCAGGTGTTTGGGGGCCTGTCCGGCAAAAGACGACAATCTAAAACCACCAATCAGGGCTCTGAAAACTACCAGGAAACAAATACTGAACCAAGATGCCACCCAGCATGACATAGAAACCTGGTTGTGTGAAGTCAATAATAAAATCTTAAACCATTGCAGAAATGAACAGGAGCCAGAATGTGAGTCATATGATCATGTTGTCTTGAGCCAGTTATAATCCAAGCAGCAGCATTTGAACCAATTGAAGGAGAAAGTCTTTATCTAGTCTTTAAATGTTGGGAAAGATTTAATATTTCAAAATGAACTTAAGTTGGAACACAACCTTCTATAAAACAAAGTTATCAGCTGCTTGTAAGCACGGGTCACTTAACAGGATTTGAGAAACAAAAGTCCCTAATCATTGCTATGTGCTCGGCCCGAGCTGACCTGGTTGCTATGGTTACAGATAACTGAGAAGCCTTTGACAGGTAGACACGGAGGGAGGTGCCAGAGGTCGTGACCTTGGACTCGCCTCCTCCTCTCCTGGCTGGTAGGTGTTGGCCTCACATCTAAAAGTGCTGCTGATGTGATGTGAGTCCTGTGTGCTGCAGGTCACTGTGAGGTTACAGGAGTCGGAGCTATTGGAGAGTAAGTCCACTGTCCCATTAACCGGAGACACTGGATCTGAGGGGAGGGACACAGGCATTAATGGGTTTAGAAGTTGGGCAGCTACTGTGTGTCGATATTTAAAATCTGAAGAAACCTACCTTGAACTGTGACGCTATTACCTATTGCCAATTGATTTGATCCCCTAAAAACACCTGCAGTGTAACGTCCACTGTCGGCTTGTTGCACATTCTTCAAAAAGCAAAGAGTGATTTTGGGAGAAAAATCCGACCCTTCCATCATAGGGGCTGTTGTGCCATAATGCATCAAACATGATACCATAAAATGGTGTGCCTTTCGGCATTCAATAAATTTGGTTATCAAAATAAAATATTAGATATTAATATTTTATTATTAATATTAAATAATAACTTTAATTGATTAAAGTTACCTAGGGCACCACCCTTCAAAGGAAGGAAAAGATAGCCAATTTATTGATTAAGTCTCATAGATTAAGGTTCTAACTACAAATTTTGGAACTCTGATTAACAATTAAATTAATAACTATAACCAAAATTACCATGTAGATAGTTAGCTAAGTTGAAAGATATGGGGTTCTTGACAGTGTAGAGGTTGGCTAAATTCACTTATGCAACATTAATAAAAAATTTGTGAAAGAAAAACATTTATTATGAATATAATAAAGTATAAAACACAAATTACTAACGGTCTAATTGCTAAACAAAGATAGGTATGTGTATACATGTGTGTGTCTGTGTGAGTCAGCGTGCTTTCAAGATGGTGGCTGGCCAAAGAGATAACACCCGTCCCCACCTATTGGAATGTTTACGACCTGTAGAGATAATGAGGTGAAGAGTTATGCGTGTGTCTTGTGTGTTGCAAATTAGAGGAAGTTACTAGATTGGATGCAACGAAAGACTGTGAAGAGCATAACAGACTAACATTACTTTCTCAATAACTTGTACCCAAAATCATCACAACACCACAAATCAAACTTATAAACCTCACACAGAATCGAATAAACAGTCTTGCTTAGCCTAGTATAATTATTAAGCCCAGTTGTGTTACCAGTCCGTGGAAAGGGGAAAAAGGAAGTTGCTGTGCAGTTCGCAGTTTTGTGTCGTCTTGCTGGTTTCGGTTGCGGTATAGCTCAGTTGCTGGCTGGCGTTTGCAAGCAGGACATCGCATCGCTGCTAGGACGTTGGTAGAGCTTGGAGGCGAGGAGGTTTCCTTGCTGAGATGAGCTGGAAGCTGCACCTTTGTGCTCCTCTCGAAGAGTTGGATGGGAAGAGAAGATGTGAGCTGGAGAAGAGGCTCCACAGCCTTCCCTCCTGTAGAAGGATTGTAGGAAGAGGCAGGAACTGGCTCGACAGCCTTCTCTCCTTGGAGGGAGTTTAGAGAGAGATCGAGAACGAGAAGCTGGAGAACTTAGCTTATATTGGCCCGGTGACCTCACAGGTCATGGGGTCCAGAGTGACCAATGGGAGTTGAAACCTGTGTCCCTGGGGGGGGTTTCCACCCCTCTGTGTGAAGTTGATGCCCTCTGGGACATTGAGTTCCTTGCTCTGGTTTTTAATGGCCCCTGGGAGACGGAGTCCTGGAGGGACATGCTGCTTCCGGCTTTGATGGCACATGTAGGCCGAAGTGTGGTTTCACACAAAACCATGGCCCAACATCCCCCCTTCGTTCTCAGGATCGCACCTGACGTGGGTTCCTGAGGGCGAACTTGAACATGTTTAGTCCAAAGCTGGAAAAGTCAATTGTCAGTTCATTTGGATTGTCACATCTGGGCATTTGTGTATACTATCTAGTTTGGCTAAGCAAGATTCAAATTAGACAAATAATTCAGATTACAATGACAGTACAATATGAATAACCTGTGCTCTTCACTAGGTTAGGGAGAAAAAGGAAAAAAAAATAAGACATTGTAAATTGTAAGATAAGATACAGAGAGAGTGGCACGTACAATGATAAGGTCATTTTTGGAATGTCCAAGAGTTTTGTTCACTCCTTGGATCCTACACAATGTAGTACTCAGTCTGATCTGTTAGACTTAACAATTTTAATCTTCAGCAGGTTTTCCTGCGGAAGGTTGTCATAATTTTTCAAAATCTCAAGATCCAAATGACTGTATCATTGTTTCTGTAATAATATGCTAATGTCCTAACATGTGTGGTATGGACTTCATTATTATGAAATGGAAAGTGGTCGATCCAAACATATTTACAAAGTTGGCAGTGGTATATAAGTTTAATCAGAATTTAGGTTTTGAAGTTTGCTGCTGTTGCTAACAAAACAGTTTTCCTATTAACTGCAAGAAACTTAACACCTACTGTCAGTACCGGGGTTAACTGTGTTGGTTATGGCCGTGATAAGCGAGCTCTGGATCGCCTGTGTCGTGGCTCAGGGCCGTAACGCTCTGGGGAGCCAGAGTCCAGGAGGACTTCGGAGGCGCTGTCACTGGGTGCTCGGTCATAACCATATCTTAAACTGTACTCAGAGACGCTGTCGTCATCTTCTGAGTAGTGGTCAGTTGTCTGAGCCAGAATTTCAGAGTATGGCTTCCTACAGCTTCTACTGTGGGAATGCCTATCTCTGGGAAGTGGGTGGACATGGCGTGTACGCTCAGTGTCCCTATGCTGCCTTCTGTCACCCCCCTTCGTTTTGTTGTGAGGGTGAAGTTTTGAGGCAGCGGATGAATTTGGCACCGTGCTGTTTGTTTTGACGGGCTCGGTTGCACCTACTGTAGCCTTGAAAGTGACAACAGTTTCCCAAGCCACCTGTGTCATCTTCCTGATCTGCTGCATTGAAGGTTTTCCTTGCTGTGTCATCAGTACAACATGTGTGCGTATACATGGATGTAAGTTTCGTAAGAACATGGACTTGAAGGTGGGATTTTCTTCTAGGCCTGGTGCGTTCTTTCCCTGAAAATAAACATGCCTCAAACAGAAATAATCCTTGGGATTTTCGCGACGTGAATGTTTAATTTGGGATGCTGTAACAATGGATGTGATCTCGTCAGCAGTAGAAGAGAATTCCTCGACTAGTGCTTGACGGAGCTCTGTGTAGTTACTTGTGACGCTGGAAGGAAGTGACTGAATAAACTTGTGAACAGCTGTAGAGCTGGTTTTTAACACAAGTCTAACCTTCTCTCTTTCTGTTGCATTTGGCACATCACTTAAGCTGAGATCTAGTTCTCTAAAGTAATTATCAATATTGTTATCACAGTTGTCTGGATCAAATTGTTCAATATCTTTAGCTAGAAACTCAAGCAAATCAAAGCGAGGACACTGTGAGGTCCGGGCACGTGCATCACCTGCTGCAGGTCTCTCTGGTTGAGGGGGAGGTACTAAAACATCCTGAAATGTTGAAGTCCCCCCTTTGGAGAGTTGTGCACGGAAAAATGTGTCATGCATCAGTGGATGAGAAGCATATGAGGCACAATGTGTTCTTGAAGATAAACTACATGTGTCGTCAATGTCAGTGTCAGAGTCAGGGAGATGTGAAGTTAGGAAGCTGTTACCTCTTCCTGTCAGTGGAGGATCAGGAGGTGATTTAATTCCCAAAGACTTCGGGTCGGATGGGATTCTGTCCCATCTTGGGAGTGAAGAGGGAGTTAACCGTACACTATCGGAGGAGTGTGAATCGGAATAACCAGAATCGCATTGGTTCAAAAACTGATGTGAGGCCGGGCCTTCTAATCTAAGTTTTAACAATTCCTCCTTGTGTGAAATGAGATCTGACTGCTGAGTGCAGGTCCTCTAAGTAGTGCAGGGCTTTCTTACTAGCAGTTTGAACCTCCTGGAAAAGAAAAGCATTTTGCGCTCTTAGGGCATTTACCTCCTGTTCCATGGCTGCTTTGCTCTGACAGGCAAGGTTGATTTGCCTGTGGAAATTTAGAATCATGCATCTCAACAATGGACCCTTTGATGCTGTTTGTGCATCACACTTGTTGTTAAGTAGTGAATCTATTTCTTTATTACACTCACTGAAGTTCAACTTGCTGATGAATTCAGGATAGCCAGGGGTCAGGCTCTGTGCTAGGGAAGAAACAAATTGTTCTACACAGGGGTTCTCCATTGTTGGTTCTGAAATTGAAAATTAGATTTACAAGTTTATAAATCAAAAGCAGTGTGGTTGGCTTTGGTGTTGCACTGGCAGACACCTGGTAGTGTGGATTTGATCGTACACTAGCCTAACCAAAACTATGGTGGGTTAAACAGTTCACCAAACTTTTAATCACTAACTGATATGCAGGGCAGTAACAGTTAGGTTCTATAAATTCACAGGGCTGGAGGCACGCTGTGGCTCTTTCTCAGGTTCTCTTATCCAACTTGGGCTGATATGCTTGGCAGTAACAGCCAGGTACAAGCTCTGTTACATAGGGCGGTGGCACGCTATGTCTTAATTCAAAGCACTTAACAGTTACAGGAAATTTCTGACTTGACCAGTTAACATTGAATATGTGATATTCAAATGTTAAAAGAAATTCTTAAAATTTCAACAACGAATATTCAACTGGAGTTATTAGCAACGATAGCAATCTTTTAGCGTAACACTATGAGGACTTAAAGTGGTAGTTATGAATAATTAATTATTAATAAACATTTAATTTATGAATAAATTAAATTTCACCACAATGCACTTGTTTGTAAATACGGTTGAATGTCTACTCCGGTGGCAGACTAGTGGAATTGAATTCAAACCTTTGGCTTGACTGAAAATTCAAAATTCCACTTGTTTCTGGCGTTTGCCGAAAATGAAAACAAATTAATATTGCATAATTATTAATTTTTTCAACTGTACTCTGCCTCACGCGGGGGCACCATTTATGTTAACCAAAAATGGAAGAGGAAAAAATTAATGTTACATAATTATGAATTTTTGCCAACTGTACTCGGTCCACCCAGGGACGCCATTAATGTTGGAAAAAATTATTAAAAATAAAAATTACTAATTACTAATTAAATAACAACAATTAATGTTGCATAATTATGAATTTTTGCCAACTGTACTCTGCCCACCCAGGGACGCCATTAATGTTGGAAAAAATTATTAAAAATAAAAATTACTAATTAAATAACAACAATTAATGCTCGGTCATAACCATGTAGATAGTTAGCTAAGTTGAAAGATATGGGGTTCTTGACAGTGTAGAGGTTGGCTAAATTCACTTATGCAACATTAATAAAAAACATTTGTGAAAGAAAAACATTTATTATGAATATAATAAAGTATAAAAACACAAATTACTAACGGTCTAATTGCTAAACAAAGATAGGTATGTGTGTATACATGTGTGTGTGTCTGTGTGAGTCAGCGTGCTTTCAAGATGGTGGCTGGCCAAAGAGATAACACCCGTCCCCCACCTATTGGAATGTTTACGACCTGTAGAGATAATGAGGTGAAGAGTTATGCGTGTGTCTGTGTGTGTGCCAAATTAGAGGAAGTTACTAGATTGGATGCAACGAAAGACTGTGAAGAGCATAACAGACTAACATTACTTTCTCAATAACTTGTACCCAAAATATCACAACACCACAAATCAAACTTATAAACCTCACACAGAATCGAATAAACAGTCTTGCTTAGCCTAGTATAATTATTAAGCCCAGTTGTGTTACCAGTCCGTGGAAAGGGGAAAAAGGAAGTTGCTGTGCAGTTCGCAGTTTTGTGTCGTCTTGCTGGTTTCGGTTGAGCGGTATAGCTCAGTTGCTGGCTGACGTTTGCAAGCAGGACATCGCATCGCTGCTAGGACGTTGGTAGAGCTTGGAGGGCGAGGAGGTTTCCTTGCTGAGATGAGCTGGAAGCTGCACCTTTGTGCTCCTCTCGAAGAGTTGGATGGGAAGAGAAGATGTGAGCTGGAGAAGAGGCTCCACAGCCTTCCCTCCTGTAGAAGGATTGTAGGAAGAGGCAGGAACTGGCTCGACAGCCTTCTCTCCTTGGAGGGAGTGTAGAAAGAGAGACACCCTTCTCCCCGTTGAGGGAGTTTAGAAAGAGAGCTCCTGGCTCAACAGCCTTCTCTCCTTGGAGGGAGTTTAGAGAGAGATCGAGAACGAGAAGCTGGAGAACTTAGCTTATATTGGCCCGGTGACCTCACAGGTCATGGGGTCCAGAGTGACCAATGGGAGTTGAAACCTGTGTCCCTGGGGGGGGTTTCCACCCCTCTGTGTGAAGTTGATGCCCTCTGGGACATTGAGTTCCTTGCTCTGGTTTTTAATGGCCCCTGGGAGACGGAGTCCTGGAGGGACATGCTGCTTCCGGCTTTGATGGCACATGTAGGCCGAAGTGTGGTTTCACACAAAACCATGGCCCAACAGGGCTAATTATTTTTGATCTGTTATCATCAAATAATCTAAATATGTTTGAATCATTAAATCTCCATTTAAAATCACTGTCTTTAACTAATTTAACAGGAGCCGTGACGTTGAGAAGCAGATCCTTCCCCTTCTGCACAAATACAGGAGTCACAGTGTCGGAGCCTGTAGAAACAACACAGCATCACTTTATTAGAAAGAAAAGACTTTGATTTAAACTGTAGTTTTTGTCCATTTCTACTTCTACTCATTAAACAGAGACTCATGAGACAAAACTACCTCGGCCCAGCAGGTTGTGTTTGCCCCTGTCTGTTGGTTGGTTGGTTTAATGATCAGCAGGTTTACTTAGAAACTGGATTTCCACAAGACTTGGTGGAAGGATGGGACATGGGCCAAGAAAGTTACATTTCAGGAAGATTCAGGATTTATTTTGTGAGACGGGGCTGTTTTTTATATTTTCCATTATTTCCCAGAGAATGAAATCAGGCATATTGAGGGGGACTGAGACTTCTGATTACTTTAGTGCAGCTGGACTGAATTTAAGAACTTCTGGACCTCGGTGGAGGTAAATTGACATTCTAGTGTCTACAAATCTATTTCATTAGGGCCGAGCACCGAACGGTGGGAGGCTCTATTGAAATTGTAAGGATTCTTCTTCTTATTATTCTCTGCCAAATGAATTGGCTTTTTGAGGGCTTTAACATGCTCAAATTCTTACCAAAGTTTGCAGGAAATTCAAAAGTCGGAGAAATTGACGTATTCTGGAGTAATTTGAAATGGGCGTGGCAAAATGGCTCAACAGCGCCACCTATACACAGCCCCTGAGTTCACTTTGACCGATCTTCACGAAAAATTGATACACAGGTGTATCATGTTCAGACGCACAAAAAAGTCTCAAGGAGCATTATGAAAAACGCAACAGGAAGCCCGCCATTTTGCATTTAGTGGCCATTTTGGCCATATTCCACATTTTTACTTTGATGAACTTGTCCCAGGGCTTTCATCAAATCAACTTCATATGGAGATGAATGTCATCTCAACAAGATGGAGATATAAACTACCTCGGTATATATGATTTCATCACACGGTGTGACCGTGGCGTGGCATCAAAGTTTGATTACACACCATCAAAACATGAGGTTCTGTATCTCGGACATATTTGGTCCAATCGAGTCCAAACTAGACATGTAAGACAAGAGTCCCGGCCTGATGACATCTACACAGAAATCATGACTTAAAATCACAGCGCCCCCTGCTGGCTACAGGAAGTGACATGTTTTATACTTTGATGCACTGCTCCTGGCTGCTTTACAATATACAGCTCAAAAGAGCTCAGTCAAGTCATTGGACCATGGTCGGAATTGTGACATTTCCTCAAACCGTGTAAACATTGAGGTGCGGCGAAGGATCATCCTTCGCCAAAGGAGACGATGTTGTCATAACTCAACTGTGCATTGTCCTGTCACCACCAAACTTCTGTCTCATGATTATAGTCCAAGCCTGAACAGCTCTATGTGTCAATATTTCCTCAGGGTCATAGCGCCACCTACTGATTCACCATGAAACAGGAAGTACTTTGTAAATCCACTCTGCATTATCCAACCGGCCCCCAAATTCTGCCCTATGATCACAATCCTGACCTGAACAGCTCCATATATTAATATTAGTGCAGGGTCATAGCGCCACCTACTGATCAGTGTGAAAATTAAGTTGTTGTAACATTGTCCAATTGACACAATATTGCTCACGCTACATGAGAGCCCCTACTTGAACAGATCTATTAGTCTGTATGTAATAATAGTGATGGCGCCACCTACTGGCAACAGGAAGTAAGCTTTGTTTTACAACTATCATTCGATTTACATAAAATGTTCACAGTGTGATGTGCAATTGATAGCGTGGACCGTAATGAGCAATTAGCAGGCAAGGATCGACATCGCGTGACGGACGCAGGAAGTGAAGCGTTTATCCTTGCCACAGTGCGAAAAACGCATGCAACGCGGAGACGTGCGCTTGGTCATTGATCGCTCTCTCCACTAACTGCAACAGGCTTCAAAATGCCTGTGCTCGGGCCCGTTAGTGCTACAACGTAGCCCTAGTTTGTATTGTGTTTCTCTTTGAACTTATTTCTACGTTTTCATACAGATTCATCCTTTTTATTTCTTTTACCTCTTTTATTCTCTTTTTATTCTGTTATTTGGCTGGTAAATTGTAAATAAAAGTGCCCTGCCTTGCCCGTCAGCAGGTTTACTCCAAACCTACAAAACTGATTTACTTAAAATTTTGACGTGGATTCGGTGCTGCGAGAATTTTCTTTCACGTTCTTTAACATGGTGAGATATTATGTGTCTTCTGCGTTTAATAAATAATGTTCCTGCTGTGATGTTATTATTAGTTATTGATTTGTAACATATCAGTTCTAGTAACATAGATTTGTTTGGTTAATTAAAATGTTATTCAGTAGAGAATGAAAAGAGAAGTTTAGTTTCCTGACGAGTTTACGTGTAGATGTGGTTTGAGTCACAGTATTGACCCTTGACTACTTGTCTTCAGTGGAACCTGATGAATGTGGGGTGATGTGAACGTTACACTTATAACCAAAGTTAGCACTTTGAATTTATAATCAAGCTTCTGTGAAAGGTGATAAACGAGTCCATCACACAACAGTTTCTGAACTTAAACAAAACGTGTGAAAGAGGAAGAGACTCTGCAACGGTAGATGTTCCTCAACAGCTCATTTCTCACACGAAAAATTTACAGTGGACGTACAGAAATAGACACTGACATGTTACAGGAAGTATCACTCTAGGTTCTCTCCTGTCACCGAGCCCTGTTTTAATATCTAGCTTTGTCAATAAAAGGTAAAGTTTCCTCATCAATTTGTTCTGTTCTCTGAGTCGCTGCCACAGGACATTACATTAATATTCAGTTTTGTTGGTTTTACAAGCTTTTAAAAAGTTTCTCCACGTCTGTTATCAATCATTATATATTTTATAACGAAATTCAAGCGTAGAACTCAACTTGAAACACCACAGATATATGGAAGGAAGTTTTACTGAGTGAATCGTCAATCAACAAGTCATAATTTGAATATAGTTATCATTTTAATATTTATAGAATAATGAAATAAACAATTATTAACAACAACAACACAATTCTAAACAAGGTACATTGCTGAAACAGTCACAAAGTGCAACAAGAACAGAGCAATAAAACTATATTTGAAGAAGAAATGTGATAAAAATGTAGTGTTTACCTCGGGCTTCATATGCGTGAAGCAGAGAAATGACAAAGAGAAGAATGATGGGATGCATTCTGTCAAATGTGCCGTACGAGGAAGTGGATCCGAGTTTAGACCTCAATCAGCCCAGCAGCAGTCAGGGTGCTCGTCTCTCATCCACACGTCTCAGTGTTTTCAAACTGACTCACGGAAATACCTCAGGTTTATGAATATGTTTAGTCAAATCTGCAGTGAGGAGGTGTAAACTCTGTGGGCGTGGCCTAATACTCAGAGTGTCATCCACATGAACCAAAACATGACAATAGATGAATAACAATGATTGTCTCCTAACAAGAGAACATATCGAGGTCTGTCAGTAAACACTTTGATCTTGTTCAAGTTTTGATAATGTGAGGAACTGACTGCTGGTTTCAGGGGAGATGTTTCAGCACCAGGACAGACTGCTTGGTGGATTGTGTGGAACATCTTGGTTTGTTTTTCATGTGTCGCGTGAGGGAAGCGGGGAAATGAGGTATTGCAACAGCGCCACCTGGCGAATTTCACCTCCAGGAAAGGTGCAACAGCAACAGCACAGGTTCGTTGATGTCACGAGGCAAGAGACGGCTTTACTTGTAGAAAAGACACAATTTTTATTGAACTTAATAAATGCATAATTCAACAAAAAGCTAAATGAAACAACAATCACCAGAAACAAACCATCACATGAAGTTAAACACTGAGACAAGAGAAGAGCACCGGGACTTTTGAGTGATAGTGAGAGAGAGAGAGAGCGAGAGAGAGAGAGCGAGAGAGATATTAACTGTGTTAAAATGTTATTTTTTGGTCTGTTAAACCTTCCTCGTCATCATATTAGTATTTTTTACGTATGTTTTGTAAATTTCAGTTCATGTTGATTTAACTAAAACATTTATAATCCCCAACATTTTTTTAAACACTTGGGTGAAGTAAGAACTTTATTGTACGTGCACCAATACTGGTGTGATGGAAATTCATCTTGAGATTTGAAATAATGAAATTCTCAGACTGGAGTTGCCTTTGATTCTTTATAATAGTAAACTCTGCAGAGGTTACACAACAAGCACGGGTGCTCAAAATGGAACTGGCCGCAAGTTCACAAAAGCCAGAACTTATACAAAGAGGCGTTACATAGAACATAATATGAAAAAGACATGAAAGACATGAGATCATCTGTGTCTGTCCGTCCGCTGTAGCAGTTGGAAGAAAACATCACCAAATAAGGGCATGCACCCTGTTGATCAAGGTCATAGCAGTGAGACACCGCCAAATAAGGGTTCCATCCTGTCAGGTAGACAGTATCACAGCAGTTGGACACCTGGTCAGGGGGATTTCCAATACCTTAGACACTGGTCAGTTGAATTTTCCACTACACTTCCCCTTTGATCATCAATAAAAATATGATCACTAACGAAAAATAATCAAGAAACATCATAATCAACATCATAATCATAGAAGAATATTGACGAGTCTTCAACCCACGCTTTGCGCACATACAGGGTCACATCCACCATGGAGAGGTTCTAGAACATACGATGCATGGTGGGGAGGTGCAATAGGTAGCCGCTGCTGTTTTTGTGGAAAGAAAAAAAAAGTTATTTTCCTGTGATTGAGCAAGCATTCGAAATGAAAAATGGAAGGAAATCAGGTCAAACAACATCATCATCTCATTAACCATTATCAAAAGTTAACATACTGTATAGATTGGCAAAAGTAACTCATATTAAAATGTAATAAAACGTTAAATGTCAACATACAGTATATTTAAGGTTGAAAATATGCAGTAAAAACTTTTTAAATTCTTGCTAGGAAGTAAAAATGTATTAAGGATGTACAAACTTCATAAAGTAACTAACATCAACCTCAAAATTTCACAGAGATTTAAATTAAGGCATCATAAAATATGAAGTTGAAAGGATAATTGCAGTAGCTGTTTTTGTCCAGTGAAATCACTAAGAAACACATAAGCAAGCTGGGAGGAGAAAATAACATAAAAAACCTAAAATTGAGTATCGTCATCAGAACCATCTGTGCTGTCAGTGTCCAGGTAGGGAGGGATGGGTAATAAGTTATGGATCAAGGGGACCTGAATCACTTCTCTTGTGTCTAGTCAAATTTGCATGTGCTGGATGGTTCTGAGAGGACACCGTAGGAAAAGACAGTTCGTTAGATCATCAGAGATTTTTACAGGAGTGCATCTAGACAGAATAATGTGCAAAACAATAATAGAGGAGATCATGAGTAACACGTATAGCGAGCCTCTCAGGCCACACAACCCTGGATGTCGAAATGGATGCCATGGCCTGTCCATGGTCTCAGTTGTCTGGCAGATTTCTTCTGTGTTGTGGCAGAACGCTCGTGTGGTTAATCATACAACACTCTCGGGGCTTCTCAACCTGTGGAAGTATCAGTGTGTGTGCTTTGAGTTGAAGGCGTCAGCTGGTCAGATGGAGCTGGTACTCATTTGCAGTGGCTGGCGTGGATCCAGGTGGCTCTTTCAGCAACTTTCACTGCTGTGTGGGTTGTGAGCAGTACCTGGTAGGGCCCTTGCCACCTGTTTCCTGATGTCTGAAAGAGAAGAAGTCAGGTTAGAGCAATAGGACAACATATCATGATCACACAAGTCTGTGGATGGAAGCGGAGAAGACGGAGGATCCACACCAATGTGGGGTTCGTTTTCTCATCCTCATGTACATCAGCACCAGAGGCAGGACTTTTGTCGATGCAAGACCAGTGCCTTCACAGCACTTTGCAAGTTTAGTTTTGAGTGTGCCGTTCTCTCGTTCCACAGTTCCACCACTGGCTGGTTGATATGCACAGTGTGTTCGCACATCCATAGTTAGATGAGAACCGAGTTGTTTGACAGCTTCATTTACGAAGTGTCTGCCATTGTCACTGGAAATTCTGCTAGGAATTCCCCATCGTGGAATAATGTCTCTTAACAATGCAAAATGACAGACAGAAGATCTGTGATGAGACCGTGGTGTGCTATCTTTTTACCAGAAGATGTGAGGAAGTTTCTGTGTTGCCAAAGGGTGCCAAAATCATGAGTTACACCGAACGCATATCTGGAGTCAGTGTAGACTGTGAGTGTTTTACCAGTAGCCAATTTGCATGCTTCCATGCAATGAGCTCTGCTGCCTGGGCTGAGAGGTGATGAGGAAGAGAACTCGAGAGGAGAACTTCGTTATCTGAACAAACAGAAAAACCAACACAGTTAGTACCAGAGACAGGGTCACGTGTGGAGGACCCCTGTCGACATACAGAATCAAGTCAGAGTTAGAAAGAGGTTCGTCAGAGAGGTCAGGTCGTGGGGAACACTGGACTTGAAGTTCAGCCACACATTTGTGTTCTTCCCGTCATCCGGAAGCGGAAGAAGCGTGGCTGGGTTCAAAGTTGAACAGCGTTTCACTGTGATGTTGGGCATGTCAAGAAGAACAGTGTGATACCTCAACCAGCGAGCAGCAGAGAGATGTGAGGTCTTCTGTTCTGTAAGAATGAGAGACACAGCATGAGGAACAAGGAGTGTCAAGTCAGAGTAACCTACTATGTCTCGTGAGGCAAGGACAGCTTTTTCACAGGCGGCCACTGCACGCAAACAACGTGGAAGGCCAGCTGCCACCGGATCAAGTTTGGCGGAGAAGTAGGCGACAGGGCGATATTTGTCACCATGAGACTGAAGGAGGACAGAAGTCATGCAGCGGTCTCTCTCATCCACAGCCTGAACAAAAGGTTTGTCAGGGTTAGGGAGAGCAAGAGTGGGAGTTTGCTGCAGCGTTTTCTTCAGTGTGACAAATGCCTCGTCTGCCTCTGGAGTCCAAACGACACGTTCGTGAGGAGTGAGTGATTTGCCATGGTACAGAGCACCTAAGGGGGCTTCAAGAGGAGCAAAGTCAGGAATGAACGTTCTACAGAAAGAACATGTGCCGATGAATGACATGAGTTGTTTCTTCGTCAAGGGTTTAGGCATGTTAACAATAGCTTCTACTCTCTTATCAGACAGGGATTTGCCATCTTTGGTGACGACATGACCCAGAAACGTGACAGTTTGTTGTACAAACTGTAGTTTGCTGAGGCTGACTTTATGGCCCTCACGAGCCAGATGTCTCAGCAAAGCGATCGTATTTGTTTCACATTGCTCCTGTGTGGGACTGGCAATTAGTAGATCATCAACATACTGCAAGAGAGCTGAACCCGGAGTGAGGATGAGGGGTTCAAGACTGTTCCTGAGAGCCTGATTGTATAATGATGGAGATTCACAGTAGCCTTGACACAGGCGTGTGAACGTGTAGGCCTTGTTTTCAAAATTAAAAGCAAACCAGTACTGGCTGTCCTTGTGGACAGGAACACTAAAAAAAGCGTTGGATAAGTCTACAACCGAAAACCACACTGCATTAGGCGGAATTTGGGAAAGCAGCGTGTATGGGTTGGGAACAATAGGCGATCGAGAAATTACGGCATCATTCACAGCCTTCAAATCTTGCACAAACCGCCACTCAGTAGGTTGACCTTTGTCTCTGATCTTCTTAACTGGGAACAGTGGAGTGCGGACCGGTGAATCAGGGCAGGGGACAATTACACCAGCCTGCAAAAAGGATTCAAAAACAGGACGTATCCCCTCCACTGCTTCCTGTCTGAGTGGATATTGTTGTTTACATGGCCTATAATCAGATTTTGGAGTGATTTTGACTGGATCACAGTTTCTGATGAGGCCCACATCATATTTGTCCTTTGCCCACAGTGTTTCAGGCAGATCTGAAAGTAAAGGCGAAACATCAGAGGGGTTGGACAACATTGTGTAGCGAGGTGGGAAAGCGGGGATAGTGATAGGTTGCCACAACGCCACCTGGGGAATTTCACCTCCAGGAAATAACTCAACTATTGTAAGTGCAGCAGCACAGGTTCGTTTAAATCACGGGGCAAGAGACGTGTTTAACTAATAAACAAAGAACTTTAATATAACCAAATAAATGCATAAATCAACAAACAAACTGAAAACAAACAGAACACCAATTAACAGGCAATACAACGCTTGACATGAGCAACACAGGGACAGGGCTGGGACTTACCGCGGCGACGACAACCAAAGAAAAAGGGGAAGGATTAATAAACTCGCCACCCGTGACACAGCAAACCAACAAAACGGGTTGTGAAGAAAACCCCGCCACCAGGAATTGGGTCGCCGCCTCAGGCCCACAGCACCTGACCAACAATAAAAGAATAATTAAAACATGTCCGCGTGGAAACAACAAAACAAAACTGAACAACAAACAACGAAATACCAACCAATATAAACAGTATTTAAAAGGTTGCTAAAAAACTAGGCGTCCCTTTGTGGTGATCACTCCACGCGCCGTGAAGGTGTAGCGTGGAGAGCCACAGTGCACAAGACAATACTCCAAGAACACACAGAATTGGTCCTGAGCCCGGGCAGTCTCCAACTGTGGAGCCGTGCTCCTATCAGCTGCCACAGTTCATTAAAAGTGTGAGTTAGGATAGTGCAATTTCCGGTAAAGCCAAAACAGCAGGTCCGTCTGAGACGTGGTGGCCAATGACGGCCGACAAAGGAGCAGGGCCTCTAGGAGGGCGAAATAAACAAATTTAATAATTAATATGACAACAACTGAATTGGGTGAATAATGGGGCCATACGCACCACCCTGCAAGCCAAGGCACCGTCACAGCAACCCGGAGGGTGGGAGTCTCCCCCAGCCGTAGATGAGTCCAGCTGTGGCATGACATAAACAGTCAGCTTGGGTAAGAGAAGCAAGAAACGGCAGACAACGTTACTTACAAAGCAGACCCGCAACTGCACCCCGAAGGTCCCCCGGCGGAGCGATCCCCCGCCAGCAGTCAGTCACGCTGCGTACGAGGGGGGAAAATTAGAGGAGGCGCTGGCTGTTGCACAACCACGCCGCGGCTACAGAGGTAGCTCTTCCGCGCTATCCACGACCCACCGGAGAGGAGCGGAAACGGAAGGAGTGCGAGCCAAACACGGCCGCCTCCTTAAATACGGGACGCCCGACGTCGCCTAATGACTGGTGCGCCATTAGAACAGGTAGAGCGCCCCGCAGCGGCAGGGAGGGAGCGCGCATCTGGCTACAATTGCATAAGAATGAAGGTGATTTTCAGTCACAACTAATGAGCGTGTGGCTGGAGAACAGAAGGTTGGATACATTTTTAGATCAAATGCACTCAGACTTGGTGAATACATTACGTCAGGCGTCGTTGTGGGTTGCCAATCAACGGCAGCCTGGCATGATCTGACAAATGGGCCTAAGTCTTGCCACTTGTCATCATGAGACTTGGAGAGCGAGATGTGAGGGCTGGAATTCGAGACGCGAAACAGTGCCATCTGTTGGTCAGTGAGTGAGACGGAAGCTGCACTTCTGGAAACAGACCAAAAAATATTGGACACTTTCAGAAAATCATCAGGAAAAGGCAAAAACAGAGATTCATAAACCTGATCTGCTGTGTCTGTCACATGTGAAGTGCAATGCAGTGAATCAGTGTGCATAAAATCAGAAAAAAGGGGTGTCGAGAGACCCTGACCTGGAGAGCAGATCAGTGGAGGCATTTATAGGAAGTTGCCACTGATATACAAGCAGCTGCTCATGTGTGGTCTGTGACATTGTGAAGAAGAATTGTGCGTAACTGTCACTCCATCAGGGGAGGATACTAAATTGAGGCCTAACACAATCATCAAATCTCTTCCTAATAGATTAATTGGGCAACAGGGAGACAACAGAAAATCATGTTCAAACCTTATGGAATTTTTGTCAAACTGAGCGGCGCATTTGAGAGGTTTTGTGAAATTTTCTTTTACAGTGGCACCGCTGGCACCTTGAGAGAATATAAAGCGACCACTCATTTCAGGAGATGTGGGCAAATCTGACATCCTAACCACAGAATAACCTGCACCAGAGTCGACCATGAAATTAAGTTTGTGACCGTTAACACACAGTTCGAGTTGAGGCATTTTCTTAAAAGCATCACTATTGTACTTAACATAAGAACCACAAAGTTGTGTTTGCTCTGGTGTGTGTGTGTGTGTGTGGTTAGAATTGCAAGCGATTTCTTCGTTGCTTTGGCATGTATGTGTGTGGTTAGAATTGCAAGCGATTTCTTCATTGCTTTGGCATGTATGTGTGTGTGTTTCACTTCCCTTTCTCTGATCCTCGGCGGGTAGATTGGTCGTCTCCCCCCCGTCTGCCTCCTCCTCACTTTCTGTAGATCAGTCAGCAGTGAAAGTTCTTGTCTCCCCCTTCTCTCGCTGCTGGGGGCAGTCCCTTGCCCAGTGTCCTTTTTGTCTGCAGAAGAAACACTCATCTATGGGAATTTTGGGTCGTCGAGAAAAGCCTCACCCACGCCCTGCCCACGTCCGCGACCACGCCCCTCTCTTCCTGGTTCAGTGAAGTTGGCTCTGCTATCAGCGTTATCTTGTCTGTGTGGCCTTGACAGGGCAGACACAGCCTGCATCATGGTTAGCTGTGCTTTCTGGAGTTGTTGATTCTTTTTCTGCTGAGTTTTGTCTTTGGTTTCTTTGTGTTGACGTTCAGCATGTTCAGAATGACATCTGACCTCTGTCAAGCGAGCATCCTCAAGCCTGATGCAGGTGTGGCCTGCGTCTGCCCGTAGTGGGGGGAGCAGACCATTCAGGAAGGCCTGTTTCAGATGTGTTTCATAAGCCCCTGGCTCGTTGCCAAGGTTGTCAGGTATGGGGATGCCTCTGTGTTGATTAAACAGGACGGTCAGACGTGTGAGGAAATCTCCTACGGTTTCGCCTGGTTGTTGTCTGCACCCCGTTATTTTGGACATGTCAATTTTATTGGGGAAGGCGGTCCTCAGGGCGTTGAGGAGTGTGTTGAGAGCGTTGACGTATGCTGCATTAACCTCATCATCCCAGTCTGGTGAAGTCAGACGGAGGTCTCCCCCACAGTGCTGACGTACTTTTGCAAAGTCAGTGGGGCCTAATTTCTTCATTAGAAGTCGTCTGATTTCAGACACCGTTGGCATGAATTCACGGCAAAATGTTTCAAACTGGACGGCAAATGCTGTGCCAGAGTTCCGTGGGTCTGGGAGGTGATTCAGTGCTTCGGTCATGTCTGCGTCAGTCCATGGGCGGTAGACGAGGGCTGGGCCGGTTGGTCCCATGACGTTTATCATAGGAGCAGTTATCACTTCTCCCTGCTGTTGATTTTGACGAGTTCTGTTTGCAATGGGAGAGAAGGAAGAAGAGCCTAGAGATGAGGAAGAGGTGACATCATCATTCAGTCCTCCTGCTGCCCCGTCTCCATAGACTGGGAGAGCGGTGGGTGGAGTCTGAGATGGGCCTGATCGTTGATTGGTGGAGTCTGGTCTCTGCACATCATATGGAGGGGGGTTTTGTCGTTGGGGAGGAGGAAGGCAGGCGTCGAGGAGAGGACTGCCACACCCTGTAATGGAGAATACAGAGATCTATATGATTTCTTTTCAACTTTCTCAGTTTCCTTCTTATCAACCTTAGCCATCTGTTTAAATGTTTGTTTTCTGTCCCTACACTCTGCCTCTTTTCCACATTTCAAGACACTTTCTTATTATCTTCTGTCTTTCCACATTGCGACCTTGATTTATTTATTTCTTTTTTTTTTTTTTTTTTGTTGCTTTTTAATTCTTCCTCTCTTTCTCGAGGAGTTTCTCTCTTAAAAGTTTAATTGTTTCGACAATGAATGACCCGTTATGAGGAAAAGCAAAGTCTCTGGACCATATTGGAAGAAAATGTCACACTTTCCGCTCCTCACTCTTGCAACCATAAAGCCCACCATTTGGACTTTCTGGGTTTTGAAGTCCCTGACTTCCCTTGTTACCCATCTTTATCAATTAAGTGTATGAAATTGTTCACGTCTACAATTTCCCTTGAACACTCAATTTAAGACGTGGACGTCTCCACGAATCCTTGTTTCTCTTTGCGGCAAAAAACAGGGAAAAAAAGCCTTCAACAAGGTTGATTGCCACGAGGACTGGTCAGATTAACATTAATAATCCACAATAATCCAGAGAGAATGACTAATACACCCGTTCCAAATAAAATCCTTTAAATGTATTATTTCTTATGTTTGATTTCGTATTTGAGAAATCATCTAAACAGTCATGAAAATCAGAATTTCAACATCTCACCAGATATAAGATGACCAAAGAGAGGTCTTTGGATCCCTGTGAAGAAGGTCCGGAACCCAAGTTATTTCGGCCCTCTCTTCTCTTAACTGTTGGAGGTAGAGGCAGAAGATTTTTTTTTTTTTCTGGGTGGCCAACCACCGAATACTTCTCGGGTCCAGACGATCTTTCAAGGGATCCTGTTCGTGATGCCAAGTTTGTGATGGAAATTCATCTTGAGATTTGAAATAATGAAATTCTCAGACTGGAGTTGCCTTTGATTCTTTATAATAGTAAACTCTGCAGAGGTTACACAACAAGCACGGGTGCTCAAAATGGAACTGGCCGCAAGTTCACAAAAGCCAGAACTTATACAAAGAGGCGTTACATAGAACATAATATGAAAAAAAGACATGAAAGACATGAGATCATCTGTGTCTGTCCGTCCGCTGTAGCAGTTGGAAGAAAAACATCACCAAATAAGGGCATGCACCCTGTTGATCAAGGTCATAGCAGTGAGACACCGCCAAATAAGGGTTCCATCCTGTCAGGTAGACAGTATCACAGCAGTTAGACACCTGGTCAGGGGGATTTCCAATACCTTAGACACTGGTCAGTTGAATTTTCCACTACACTGGACACTCATCAAAAATAATGTAGCAGCCAAAATCACAACCTTCTATAAAACAAAGTTATCAGCTGCTTGTGTTGTCGGTCCTTACCAGGATTTGAGAAACAAAAGTCCCTAATCATTGTTGTGTGCTCATCCGAGCTGACCTGGTTGCTATGAACACAGATAACTGAGAAGCCTTTGGACAGGTGGACACGGAGGGAGGTGCCTGAGGTCGTGACCTTGGACCTCTCTCCTCCCTCCTCCTGGCTGCAGGTGTTGTTGTCACATCTAAAAGTGCTGTTGATGTGATGGGAGTCCTGTGTGCTGCAGGTCGCAGCCCGAGGTTACAGGAGTGAGACTCGAGAGAGTAAGTCACTGTCCCATTAACTGGAGACACTGGATCTGAGGAGGACACAGGCTTTAATGGGTTTAGAAGTTGGGCAGCTACTGTGTGTCGATATTTAAAATCTGAAGAAACCTACCTTGAACTGTGACTGTGTTACCCACATAATTGATCTCATTCCAGAAAACGGCTGCAGTGTAACGTCCACTGTAAATCTTGTTGCACATTCTTCAAAAAAGCAAGAGTGATTTTGGAGAAAATCTCACGACCCTTCCCAGTAGAGGCCATTGTGTTTATTATCGTTATCATCAAATAATCTTATTATGTTTGAATCATTAAATCTCCATTTAAATTCCTCGGTTCAACTAATTTTAACGAGGAGCCGTGACGTTGAGAAGCAGATCCCCCTTCCCCTTCTGCACAAATACAGAGTCACAGTGTCGGAGCCTGTAGAAACCGTATAACATCACTTTATTAGAAGAAAAGACTTTGATTTAAACTGTAGTTTTGTCCATTTCTACTTCTCATTAAACAGAGACTCATGAGACAAAACTACCTCGGCCCAGCAGGTTGTGTTTGCCCCTGTCTGTTGGTTGGTTGGTTTAATGATCAGCAAGTTTACTTAGAAACTGGATTTCCACAAGACTTGGTGGAAGGATGGGACATGAGCCAAAGAAAGTTACATTTCAGGAAGATTTAAGGTTTATTTTGTGAGACGGGCTGATTTTTATATTTTCATGATTTCCCAGAGAATGAAATCAGGCATATTGAGGGACTGAGACTTCACGAGATTACTTTAGTGCAGCTTGACTGAATTTAAGAACCACTGGACCTCAGCGGAGGTAAATTGACATTCTAGTGTCTACAAATCTATTTTATTTGTTTTGTTTTCCTCTTTGAACTTATTTCTAATTCATCCTTTTTATTTCTTTTACCTCTTTATTCTATTCTTTTTATTCTTTTATTTGGCTTGTAAATTGTTAATAAAGTGCCTGCCTTGCCCGTCAGCAGGATTTTTAAAAAGCACTAAACTGATTTCCTTTGAATTTTGACGTGGATTCTGTGGATGCGAGAATTTTCTTTCACCTTCTTTAACATGGTGAGATACTATGTGTCTTCACAAAATATATTCATCCTCATTTGAGGCAGAATTATTATTATGAGCTAAATAAAAAGCTTGTAATCGTTGCTTTTTCTTTCTCAGACCTAATTGCACACAGTGAGCAAAACTATTGACGTTTAATAAATAATGTTTCTGCTGTGATGTTATTATTAGTTATTGATTTGTAACATATCGGTTCTAGCAACATGGGTTGTCTGATTAATTAAAATGTTATTCAGTAGAGAATGAAAAGAGAGAAGTTTAGTTTCCTGGCAGGCTCGTACGGTGTACATGTGGTTTTGAGTCACAGTATTGACCTTGACTACTTGTCTTCAGTGGAACCTGATGAATGTGGGGAGTGATGTGAACGTTACACTTATAACCAAAGTTAGCACTTTGAATTTATAATCAAGCTTCTTTGAAAAGGTGATAAATGAGTCCATCTCACAACAGTTTCTGGAACTTAAAGGGGACATAGCATGCAAATTCCACTTTGTTAGTGCTTCTACAGGTTAATGTGGGTATCTGGCATGTCTACCAACCCAAAAACTCTGGGGAAAAAACACTGCGTAGCGTTTTGTTATAGTTCCTCTAAGTCCAAGCGTCATGTGAAAAGCGACTCGATTGACTTCTGGGTTTTGCAATGTCGTAACAAGGAACTGGAAGTCTCCTACATGGATGCGGCCCACCCCACCCGTCACGCGGGTTTGCGAGCAGCGGGGCTGCGAACTGGCGCAGCGCCGTTCCCAAGCAGCGCAGCCGCCTGGCTGTTCACAGGACAGGCATTTCTCGCTGGTCAGCCCCATAGACTGTATATATAAGGTCCAGCCTGCTTTCTCCGCTTGTTGTTGTACCGTTGAATGTGTCGGGAGTTGGGGGTAAATGATGAACTACATAGCCCCCACCTCTCTTTCTCTGTCTGTCTGTCTGCTTGTATGCTTGCTTGTATAGGGAGGCAGGGGACATTTAATTATGTGATTGGGAAAATTAAAACTCCAGGACAACAGAAGGGGAATACAAAGTATGGGATGCATATTTGATAATTTATATCATATAAAATATGTAATTTATATCGTTTAAAATCATGGGGAGAGGGAGCTGGCTCATTAGCATTTAAAGGAACAGGCAGGCACTCAAAACCGTCGCTCTGTGGAGGGCTGTTTTATATGATCCTTGCTGGTATTTTGACCAAAGTATGTTACAGACATTTCATTAAGACCCCAAGGAACCATATCAACTTTAGCTTAGGTAAAATGGGCATGCTATGTCCCTTTAAAACAAAACATGTGAAAGAGGAA
>NC_061493.1:21377409-21432673 GCF_022539355.2 Hippoglossus stenolepis | reverse complement strand
TACAGGCTCTCAGGCTGAGTCGTGTCTCCGCCTCAGTGGATTTCATGGACCTGCTTCGATCAAGCTGTAGATGGAGGACGGAGAAGGAGCTGCAGCATCATTGGTTGGATTCTGATCCAGAAGTGGTGTTCACGATTTTGACCTGAGAGATAAAGTCAAATAAAACTTAGTTCTAACCTACTGTGGCAACAAGTAAAGTAATCTCACTTTAGACAGATGTTAGAAAAGATGACGCAATCCTTACCTGAGCATTTTCGTGACACTGTATTTTCCGTGTCCACTTCATCTGCAAGAACGCCAAAGAATGTTCATTGGCTTTAAATCACAAATTAATTTAGACTGTTTTCTACTGAATCACATTTACATCACTGCACCCACTGATTTTGGTTTTCGTGTGTTTTGTCATTTTGTGATTTGGTGACCCCTAGTGGTTTTATATATACACAGTATTGTTTTTCTAAAATTTCTGTTGATAGACATACAATCAATAAAACCTACACACACAGACATTCATCTTGGATATTATCTATATAATAAAATAATGAAGAAGTGGATTCCCATCCGTACTGTAAACTGGGAAAGGATCTCAGATATTGTCAATGACCCTAAAGGTGGTGGATCAGTGAATAAAGTGAAGGACACAGTGAAAATGCTGAATTTCATTTACAATATTTGCAGATGAATTTACTTAACGTACGTTTTCCTTTATTCGATGTCCAACAAAAGCTGTTGTTATGGCAATTATCACCAAAAGCTTAATGACAGTGACAGAGACAAAGGCGATGAGCGCCTGCTCAGGGGCTGTAATGGAAAACAGAAAACTGGATTTAGTTATTTTCAGAACTTATTCACTTTGACATCGTAAAATATTTCCTTAAAAATAAATGACATGCTCTGCACCAACTGGACAACTCTGCATTATTACCATAAAATATAATTTATAATTTACATATAATCTGTACAGTACTTTTCTTACCAAAGCAAAGTGTTACAAAGGAATTTAACAATAATTAAAACAGATAAAAGTAGTTTTTTCTTTTTAAATAAAGTAATTTGAGAATTTGTCGAGATATAATCCAAGCAGCAGCATTTGAACTAACTGAAGAGAAAGTCTTTTTATCTAGTTCAAATGTTGGGAAAGATTTAATATTTCAAAAATGAACTTAAGTTGGAACACAACTTATAAAACAAAAGTTATCAGCTGCTTGTGTTGTCGGGTCACTTACCAGATTTGAGAAACAAAAGTCCCGAATCATTGCTGGTGCTTGTCCAGCTGACCTGGTTGCTATGGTTACAGATAACTGAGAAGCCTTTGGACAGGTAGACACGGAGGGAGGTGCCAGAGGTCGCGGACTCTGACCCCTCGCCTCCTGGCTGCAGGTGCTGGAAGTCACATCTAAAAGTGCTGTTGATGTGATGGGAGTCCTGTGTGCTGCAGGTCACTGTGAGGTTACAGAGTCGGAGCTATTGGAGTGTAAGTCCACTGTCCCATTAACCGGGAGACACTGGATCTGAGGGGAGGGACACAGGCTTTAATGGGTTGAGAAGTTGGTCAGCTACTGTTGTCGATATTGAAAATCTGAACCTACCTGAACTTTCGTGACGCTGTATTTACCCACATAAGTGTTTTTGATCCCCAAAACACCTGCAGTGTAACGCCCACTGTCGCCTTGTTGCACATTCTTCAAAGCAAAGAGTGATTTTGAAGAAAATCTCGATTCTTCCATCATAGGGGCCAATTGTGTTTGTTTCGTTATCATCAAATAATCTAAATATGTTTGAATCATTAAATCGGCCATTTAAATTCACTCCGTTTAACTATTTTAACAGGAGCCGTGACGTTGAGAAAGCAGATCTCGCCTCCCTTCTGCACAAATACAGGAGTCACAGTGTCGGAGCCTGTAGAAACAACACAGCATCACTTTATTAGAAAGAAAAGACTTTGATTTAAACTGTAGTTTTGGTCCATTTTTACTTCTACCATTAAACAGAGACTCATGATACAAACTACCTCGCCCAGCAGGTTGTGTTTGCCCCTGTCTGTTGGTTGGTTGGTTTAATGATCAGCAGGTTTACTTAGAAACTGGATTTCCACAAGACTTGGTGGAAGGATGGGACATGGGCCAAGAAAGTTACATTTGTAAGATTCAGGATTTACCAGAGATGCGGCTGTTTTTATATTTTCCATGATTTCCAGAGAATTAAAAATCAGGCATATTGAGGGGGACTGAGACTTCTGATTACTTTAGTGCAGCTGACTGAATTTAAGAACTTCTGACCTCAAGCGGAGTGTAAATTGACATTCTAGTGTCTGTAAATCTATTTTATTTGTATTGTTTTTCTCTTGTAATTCTTGCTTTTTTCTCAGGATCTAATTGCACACAGTGAGCAAAACTCATACTTGCTGTTTTACATTGAGGCAGCTCATTTTTCCCAAGAAATATTTACAGTGGACGTGCAGAAACAGACAGACACTGACCTGTAACAGGAAGCATCACTCTCGTTTCCCTTTCTGTCACCGAGCCCTGTTTTAATATCTAGCTTTGTCAATAAAAGGTAAAGTTTCCTAATCAATCTGTTCTGTTCTCTGAGTCGCTGCCACAGGACATTACATTAATATTCAGTTTTGTTGGTTTTACAAGCTTTTAAAAGCCTTAATGCCTATTATCACTCATTATATATTTCCTTAAATCTAACTGAAGCTTTAGAACTCAACTTGAAACAATCACAGATATATGGAAGGAAGTTTTACTGAGTGAATCGTCAATCAACGAAAGTCATAATTCTGAATATAGTTATCAGTTTAAAATTCATAGAATAATGAAATAAACAATTATTAACAACAACAAAATTCTAAACAAGCTACATTGCTGAAACAGTTACAAAGTGCACAAGAACAGAGCAATAAAACTATATTTGAAGAAGAAATGTGATAAAAATGTCGTAGCGCATTCGGCTTCATATAAAGGTATGAAGCAGAGAAATGACAAAGAGAAGAATGATGGGATGCATTCTGTCAAATGTGCCGCACGAGGGAAGTGGATCCGAAGTTTAGACCTCAATCAGCCCAGCAGCAGTCAGGGTGCTCTGCCTCTCATCCACACGCCTCAGTGTTTTCAAACTGACTCAATGGAAATACCAGGTTTATGAATATGTTTAGTCAAATCTGCAGTGAGGAGGTGTAAACCTGTGGGCGTGGCCTAATACTCAGAGTGCGTCATCCATGAAACCAAAACATGACAATAGATGAATAACAATGATTGTCTCCTAACAAGAGAACATATCGAGGTCTGTCAGTAAACACTTTGACCTTGTTCAAGTTTTGATAATGTGAGGAACTGACTGCTGGTTTCAGGGGAGATGTTTCAGCACCAGGACAGACTGCTTGGTGGATTGTGTGGACATCCTGGTTTGTTTTCCATGTGTTTGAGTGAAAGCGGGGAAATGAGGTATGGCAACAGCGCCACCTGGCGACTTTCACCTCCAGGAAAGGTGCAACAGCAACAGCACAGGTTCGTTGATGTCACAGGCAAAAGACGGCTTACTTGTAGAAAGACACAACTTTTATTGAACTGGGAATAATGCAATCAAAATAAAGCACATAGGGAACAAACAACCAGAACAATCATCAAAGTCAAAGCAGCCCGAGACAAGAGAAGAGCACCGGGACTTTTTAGAGAGAGAGAGAGAGAGAGAGAGAGAGAGAGAGAGAGAGAGTGAGAGAGAGGAGAGAGAGAGAGAGAGAGAGAGAGAGAGATATTAACTGTGTTAAAAATGTTATTTTTTGGTCTGTTAAACCTTCCTATTAACACATTAGTATTTTTTACGTATGTTTTGTGCAATTTACGATGTTGATTTAACTAAAACATTTATAATTCCCAATATTTTTTAAAACACTTGGGTGAAATAAGAACTTATTGTACGCACCAACATCATACTCAATAGAAATAATGTAGCACAAAATCATTTTTAGGTTTTTATTGAGTTTTCATGGAAATTTGGTCAAATTAACACAATGTACAATAGTAATATTAAAATTTTTTTATAAAATTAAAAAAATCTTAATTACACAAAACTCGATTGGAGACACTTAAAGGAACAATTCAAGAACCATTACAAACATTTTCATTTAAAAATATCTTTATTCAGTAATTTCCCACATTGAAAATCTGCTTTTGCTGCAACACACATAAACAGTTGAACCAGGTCTTTAGAAAGAATAAGTACACATCTAATGAGAAATATTATATTTACAATTCACATAACATTCATCAGGTATCTTTTCAATAAGACATGAACATATTACATTAATGTTTTAAAGTGGGCGGAGCTGTTCCAGATGCTCCTGGTTCTGTCTCTGATGAAAAAACTTCCCAGGGAAAAAGTAACATGACTCAATGCAACAATAATACTGGAAATTGTCCAAAAGGCATGGAAGACACTTCAGATTTTCTTCAGGCTAGGTCACTTGTCCACCTGAGCACACAGGCTCTCAGGCTGAGTCGTGTCTCCGGCCTCAGTGGATTTCTCATGGACCTGCTTCGATCAAGCTGCTGTAGATGGAGGACGGAGAAGGAGCTGCAGCATCATCGGTTGGATTCTGATCCAGAAGTGGTGTTCATTTATTTGACCTGAGAGATAAAGTCAACAGAAGTAGTACACAGTTCACCTTATTGTGCAACAAGAAGTAATCTCACTTAGACAGATGTTAGAAAAGACGTTTAACTTTACCTGAACATTTCTTATACACTGTATTTTCCGTCCACACTTTCATCTGCAAGAAGGGAGACAAAGAAATACTCATTATTTTTAAACCATGAAATTAATTTAGACTGTTTTCTACTGAATCACATTTACATCACTGCAGCCACTGATTTTGGTTTTCGTGTGTTTTGTCATTTTTGTGATTTGGTGACCCTTAGTGGTTTTATATAAACACAGCATTGCTTTTCAAACTTTAAGTTGATAGACAGATAATCAAATAAAACCTACACACAGACATGACATCTGATATTATCTATATGCTAAATAACGAATTCAGTGGATTCCCATCCATACTGTAAACTGGGAAAGGATCTCAGATATTGTCATTGACCCTAAAGGTGGTGGATCAGTAATAAAGTGGAAGGACACAGTTAAAATGTTAAATTCCCATTAACAATATTTGCAGAGTTGAATTTTTACTCTGACGCACGTTTTTCCTTTTATTCGATGTCCAACAAAAGCTGCTGTTATGGCAATTATCACCAAACCTTAATGACAGTGACAGAGACAAAGGCGATGAAACCGCCCGTGTCTAGGGTTGTGGCTGGAAAAAAGAAAACTGATTTTAGTTATTTTCAGAACTCATTCACTTTGACACGTAAAATACTTAAAAATAAATTTACATGCCTTAAATTCAACTGACAACTCTGGCATTATTACCATAAAAATATAATTTATAATTTACATATAATCTGTACAGTACTTTCTTACCAAAGTTAAAAGTACAAAGGAATTTAACAACACTAAAACAAAGATAAAAGTAGTTTTTTCTTTAAATGAAGTAAAGTTGAGAGAATTTGTCGAGATATAATCTCACAGCAGCATTTTGAACCAACTGAAGGAGAAAGTCTTTATCTAGTCTTTAAATGTTGGGAAAGATTTAATATTTCAAATGAAGTAAGTTGGAACACAACCTTCTATAAAACAAAGCACAGCTGCTTGTGTTGTCGGTCACTTACCAGGATTTAAGAAACAAAAGCCCTAATCATTGTTGTGTGCTCGTCCCAGCTGACCTGGTTGCTATGGTTACAGATAACTGAGAAGCCTTTGACAGGTAGACACGGAGGGGGAGGAGCCAGAGGTCGTGACTCCTTGACCTCTCTCCTCCTCCTCCTGGCTGCAGGTGTTGGTGTCACTCCAAAAGTGCTGTTGATGTGATGGGAGTCCTGTGTGCTGCAGGTCACTGTGAGGTTACAGGAGTGGGAGCTATTGGAGAGTAAGTCCACTTCTCCCATTAACCGGAGACACTGGATCTGAGGGGGAGGGACACAGGCATTAATGGGTTTAGAAGTTGGGCAGCTACTGTGTGTCGATAAAATCTGAAGAAACCTACCTGGAATCAGACGCTTTATTTACCCAATATAATTGATTTATCCCCAGATAACACCTGCAGTGTAACGCTCCGTTTGTCGGGTTGTTGCACATTCTTCAAAAGCAAAGCAGAAAGTGATTTTGAGAAAGATCTCGACCTTCCATGATAGGGGGTCAAATATTTTGGGTTTGTTATCATGTAATAATCGTATTATGCTTGAACCATTAAATCGCCATCTAAAATCACTCCGTTTAACTATTTTAACAGGAGCCGTGACGTTGAGAAGCAGATCCTTCCCCTTCTGCACAAATACAGGAGTCACAGTGTCGGAGCCTGTAGAAACAACACAGCATCACTTTATTAGAAAGAAAAGACTTTGATTTAAATTGTAGTTTGTGTCCATTTCTACTTCTACTCATTAAACAGAGACTCATGATACAAACTACCTCGCCTGCAGGTTGTGTTTGCCCCTGTCTGTTGGTTGGTTGGTTTAATGATCAGCAGGTTTACTTAGAAACTGATTTAGCCAAGACTTGGTGGAAGGACATGGGCCAAGAAAGTTACATTTCAGGAAGATTCAGGATTTATTTTGTGAGACGGGGCTGTTTTTTATATTTTCCATGATTTCAGGAATGAAATCAGGTATATTGAGGGGACTGAGACTTCTGATTACTTTAGTGCAGCTTGACTGGAATTTAAGAACTTCTGGACCTCATGAGGTAAATTGACATTCTAGTGTCTACAAATCTATTTTATTTGTATTGTTTTTCTTTTGAACTTATTTCTGAAAGAGGAAGAGACTCTGCAACGGTAGATGTTCCTCAACAGCTCTTTTCTCACAAATGGAAAATGTCCAGTGGATGTGCAGAAACAGACAGACACTGACCTGTAACAGAAGCATCACTCTCGCTTCCTTTCTGTCACTGAGCCCTGTTTTAATATCTAGCTTTGTCTATAAAAGGTAAAGTTTCCTAATCAATCTGTTCTGTTCTCTGAGTCGCTGCCACAGACATTACATTAATATTCAGTTTTGTTGGGTTTACAAGCTTTTTAATAAAGTTTCTCCACGCCTGTTATCAATCATTATATATTTTATAACGAATTCAAGCGTAGAACTCAACTTGAAAACCATGATATATGGAAGGAAGTTTTACTGAGGAATCGCCAATCAACAAGTCATAATTTGAATATAGTTAATATTTTAATATTTATAGAATAATGAAATAAACAATTATTAACAACAACACAATTATAAACAAGGTACATTGCTGAAACAGTCACAAAGCACAACAAGAACAGAGCAATAAACTATATTTGAAGAAGAAATGTGATCAAAATGTCAGAAAGTTTACTCTTGGCTTCATATGCGTGAAGCAGAGAATGACAAAGAGAAGAATGATGGGATGATTCTGTCAAATGTGCCGCACGAGGAAGTGGATCCGAAGCTTAGGACTCAATCAGCTCCAGCAGCAGTCAGGTGCTCGCTCATCCACACGTCTCAGTGTTTTCAAACTGACTCACGGAAATACCTTCCCAGTTTATGAATATGCTAGTCAAATCTGCAGTGAGGAGGTGTAAACTCTGTGGGCGTGGCCTAATAGAGTGTCATCCACATGAACCAAAACATGACAATAGATGAATAACAATGATTGTCTCCTAACAAGAGAACATATCGGAAAAGTTCTGTCAGTAAACACTTTGATCTTGTTCAAGTTTTTGATAATGAGGAACTGACTGCTTGGCTTTGTGGGAGATGTTTCAGCACCAGACAGACTGCTTGTGGATTGTGTGGAACATCTTGGTTTGTTTTCCATGTGTCGTGGCAGGTGGAGGGAAGCGGGGAAATGAGGCAACAGCGCCACCTGGCGACTTTCACCTCCAGGAAAGGTGCAACAGCAACAGCACAGGTTCGTTGATGTCACGAGGCAAGAGACGGCTTACTTGTAGAAAGACACAACTTTTATTAAACCAATAAATGCATAATTCAACAAAAAGCTAAATGAAACAACAATCACCAGAAACAAAACCATCACATGAAGTTAAACACTGAGACAAGACTGCAAACCAACAGAACGGGTCGTGAAGAAAACGCAACCACCAGGGATTGGGTCACGCCTCAGCCCCACAGCACCTGTCCAACAATAAAAAGATCATTAAACCATGTCACAAGTGTTAAATGCTGATGAAAACAAACATAAAATAAATAATGTTCCCAAATCCAAACCAATGTAAAGAACAATTTGAAAGTCCTCTGAGGTGGTCACTCTGAGCTTCTAATCAAATGAGCAGCGGGAGAGAGAGAGAGAGAGAGAGAGAGAGAGAGAGAGAGAGAGAGAGAGAGAGAGAGAGAGAGAGAGAGAGAGAGGTTATATTTGAGTTTTAATTATTAGCTCTGCAGAGGGTTACACAGCAACAAGGCTTCAGAGTGCAGCCACACAGCAAAATCAAAAGTGTTATATTTTCAGTGTTAGGACTGGGAGTTTGAAGATGAGCTATTTCAACTCTCATTCAACTACAAGGTCGCTCATCTCTGGCTCTTCTGGGTGGGCATCGACTGTGACGGTTGCCTTAGTCGGCAGTTTCTGGAAACTTGGACTTTCTAACTTGGAGGATTAGCGCCATGTGTAAGTAACATGTACATTTTATTACATTTTCGACTCCAGGAGCCTAGTGCTTGTTTTTATTTCTGAAGGTCGCTAAATGCTAAATTATCTAGCTGGTACTATACAACTGCTGTTAGCTGGCAGCAGGTGCTGTTTGGGTAACCTAACTAACTGTGCTGCTAACTAACCAGCAGGTAAGCTGTCACTTAACCAGCTCACCTCAACTCATGGGTCGCACTCGTCTACATTAGCCGCTTGTATAGTTTGCTGTATGTGCTTGTATCCTTTAGTCAGCACATGTTGGTATTGTTAGCTGCTAGCGTAGCCGCATGCGCTATAATGAGCTGCACGTCCTGGCTTGGTAAGAAAGAAATGCAAAATGCCTAATTTTGAATAACTTATTTGTAAACAAATTGCTCTAGATATACAGGTTCAGTTGCTCAAGCTTTCAAATATTGCAAGTTCTCTAGTGGATGGTCTTAAGGTATGGAGGGGTTGCAAGGAGTCAGCAAGTGTTTCTTCAGATTGACCAAGACTTCACCATGATGTTTTTGGAGAGGAGGCTTGGGAGATTTTTGCAAAATGGCCTACTCTTCTTCCAACTAGATCTTGGCAGACTGCAAGAACCAGAATTCTAATGAGCATGTTGAAGACCTCTTGTCTGCACACAACAAAAATTCAAATGAGCTGGGTAAGTGTTTCCTTTAAAAGCTTCTGAGACCTTCTTAAATCAAATCTGTTGCATAATCATGATTTAAGTGTATTTTCATTTGTAAATTATTCTGACAATGTTATATTTTCATGTACTTTGCACCAAGGTTGGGACAGTGACCTGTCAAGCATTCTGCTGTTGGTTTACCTACTTCCCCCAACCTCAAAAGGCCACAAGAAGAATGCTAAGATTAGCTCATATCACGCTGTCAATCATGTTGTGAGATATCTGAGGGTAGGCATTATTTTTATTTTTATTTTTATGCAATTGTTATAACACTGACACCACTTTTATTTGAGTGCTTTCTCATAGTGCTCTATATCTCTACGTTTTTGCAGGTTGGAACCAGTGTTGAGACCTTCCTTGCACGTTTGGAACCAGGACAGCCCTTCCTGCTGTGCGTTGGTGAACAGAAGAACAACATCCAACGGTTCTGTCATCGTTGACCACAAGGCCATCCCTTGCAATGCCCAAACATCCCTGGCCGCCTTCGATGAACTCTTCAAAGCATCAATCAATCAATCAATCAAATTTTATTTGTATAGCCCATATTCACAAATCACAATTTGTCTCATAGGGCTTTAACATGGTGTGACATCCTCTGCCCTTAACCCTCAACAAGAGTAAGGAAAAACTACTTAAAAACCCTTTTAACAGGGAAAAGAACGAGAAACCTCAGAGAGAGCCACATGTGAGATCCTCCTGTGACCTGGACAGAAGTGCAATGGATGTCAAGGTAAAGGAGAACATCAAGATAAAGGTTTTAGCAGCATTGATTAGGGTAAACATTTTGAAGTATAACTGAAGGTCAGTGAATTGGTGGATTAATGCCATAATGGTCAAGGTTCGAGGAGAAATACTTGCTGTATCGAGCAGTCCTGCTGCAATCATAGTCCATGGTCAGCAGCCAAGATCATGATCCACCACTGTGAGATCAGATGCCACTATAGTCCACAGTTATTGTCCACTGCCATTAGGATCCATCATCAGCTGTCACCTCAGGTCATGGTCCACTACCAGTATCTGATGCCAACATAAAAGTGATCTGCCTTTTGTTATCACGATCAGCCAGCACGATGCAGAATCCGCCATACTGGATCCAATTCATTACGACCTCTGATATGTGATCCACAGATCCTAATCCATGATGTGGCCACATAGCCGCTGCCCCGGATCTGCGGACAATAAGGCAAAGGACTCGGGAAGAAGTCAAGTCAGTAACATGTATTGATGGATATGAATTACTTGATGTGATAAAGATTGAGAAGAGGAAGGAGAAGCTGAGAGAAGCCTGTGTGTCATGTGTCCCCCCGATCTTCTAAAACCTATAAGAGTTTAACTAAGAGCAGGTCTAGGACAAGCCTGGACCAGCTTCCTCTAACTATAAATATCAAAAGGAAGGTTTAAGCCTACTTAAACGACAGATGGTCTGCCTCCAACTGGTGTTAGGATGATTCACAGGAGAGGAGCTTGATAGCTGAAAGCTCTGGTCTTTACTCTACTTTTAGAGACTTTAGGACGACAAGTAAGCCTTGACTCTGGGAGCGCAGTGCTCTAGTGGGTTGATAAGGTAGCCTAACAGCTCTTTAAGATATAATGGCACATATTGTTAAGGGCCTTGAAGGTGAGGAGGAATTTTAAATTCTATTCTAGATTTAACTGAGCCAGTGTAAAGGGCTAATACTGGAGAAATGTGCTCTTTCGGTTCTGTCAGGACACGTGCTGCGCATTTTGGACAAGCTGCAGAGTCTTTTTAACGACTTACTGCTGGAGCCTGATAATAAGGAATTACAATAATCCAGTCTTGATGTAACAAAGGCGTGGATTAGTTTTTCTGCATCCTTTTGAGAAAGGACATGTCTGATTTTGGAGATATTACGCAAGTGAAAAAGGCGGTCCTAGAAATTGAGTTTTAAGTGAGAATTAAAGGATAAACTAGATCGAAGATCACTCCCAAGTTCCTGACTGTTTCATTGGAAGTAAGGGCACGTCGTTTCAGCGCAGCTATATCGTTAGATAATGTACTTTATATGTTTAGGGCCAAGTATTAGAACCTCTGTTTTATCTGAGTTTAATAAGAGAAAATTATGTGGTCATCCAGGCTTTTATGTCCTTGAGACATGCTTGGAGTTTAGTTATTTGATTTCTTTGTTCAGGTTTTATTGACAAGTATAACTGGGTGTCATCCGCATAGCAGTGGAAATTTACCGAAAAAGTCCTGATAATGTTTCAAGTGGAAGCAGCATATATAATGAGAATAAAATTGGGCCGAGCACAGAGCCTTGTGGAACACCATGGTTAACTTTGTGCGCACAGATGATCTCATCATTAATTTGCAATTTAATTGGGAGCGGTCTGAAAAATAGGATTTAAACCATTTTAGGCTGTCTTAATGCTAATTAACTGTTCTAGTTCTGTAATAAAATATTATGGTCAATTGTGTCAAATGTCACTAAGATTCAACAGAACGAGGACAGACACAAACCCCTGATCTGAAGCTATTAGAAGATCATTAGTGACTTTTGCCAAGGCTGTCTCTTAGTAATGCTGTGATTGGCTCTAAACCCTGACTGAAAGCTCATATTATTTTCCTGGAGAAACTCACACAGCTGATTGGTTATGTTCCTTCCTAGGATTTTAGACAGGAAGGGAGAGATTAGATATCGGACGATAATTGTCTAAAACCTTCTGGGTCTAAGGTGGGTTTTTTGAGGAGGGGTTTGATTACAGCTATTTTAAAAGAATTGTGTACATATCCTGGATGATAATGACAGATGTATTGTGTCTAGTAATGAATCAATGTAATTAGGGGGCAGAATTTCTTTAAGTAATTTTGTAGGAATGGGGTCTGAGATACAAGTTGTTGGTTTTAGAAGATGAGATTGTTTTGGTCAGCTGATCGAGGCTGATCAGAGAAGCTGTCTAAATAATTGGTGTAAGACTTTTGGCCGTTTCTGAGTTTTCATTCTTGATGGGGTATTAGTGCCAATTGAGGGCAGAGATGGTTGATTTGATTTCTAATGGTTAGAATTTTATCATTAAAGAAATTCATAAAGATATTGCTATTTAGGATCGAGGAATACTGGGTTCTGTGGAGGTGTGACTTTCAGTCAGCTCACACAGTGCTGAAGAGAAACCTGGGGTTGTTTTTATTCTCTTCTATTAGTTTTGAGTAGTAGGCAGGCTCTTGCTTTGTGGAGGGCCTTCTTATATGCTTTAACACTATTCTTCCAGTCTAGGAGATTTTCAACATCGTTGCTGGAGCCACCACTTCCTTTTCTAGTTTTCTTGATACTTGTTTTAACTCTCATGTGTCTTGGAATTACACACGGAGCTAATTTACTATGTTTTATATGTTTCTTTTTAGAGGCGCTATTGAGTCTAATGTTAATCGTAATGACCTTACAGATTACTTCCACGATGGTCAATTCCAGTGAGCTAGGTTTAATGAATTTGTTGTTTATATCGACGGATAGTACGGGTTTAAATGTAATCGGAATTATTTCCTTAAATTTAGCTACAGCACACTTCATCTTCAGTGTTAACTACTCAACAGCTTCTACACGTTCATCCAAACCACGGTGTTCAACATAGACGTGGGAAGTGCCAAGGAATGTCCCAGAGTCAAAGAGCTCAGAGCAAGGTTCCTGCACACTGACATTTGAAGTGACACACATCGTTGGATTTAAAAATGCTCATTTGTTTTATTTGTAAGGGACAAATTACAAAAGTTCTGCATTGCTATGTCAGCATTTGAAATGTCACCATGGTTTGTATCCTGGGAAAGACATTACTGCTTATAAATGTGAGAGCCGGAATGTTCCTTATCATTTTGCACTTATTCAGAAGTAAAGAAACACCATCCGCTTGCACAGGGACACTTGGTTCGACAAATACTATGGACAATGTGGACACTCAAAGAGAAAGGGGATGAGCCATCAAGTTCTCAGGCAGTCTGTACTGACACTCCAGTAACCAGAATGTGTGGTTCTGTTGTGCCAAGTTACAGCATCAGGTGTTGCTGAGAGCAATTGTCAGCAATGGTAGTTTATTCTCAGCACACTTTATGATACATTCTCCACAGAGTTCAAAATAGGTCCACTTCACGTATGGTGCATGAGACGAGGCCAAACATAATTTTTTCCAAAAGACTGTTAAGAATTTCAAAATATCACAAAACCTTGGAAAGACAACACCAGAGACAAGTAGCTACTGGGAGAATTTCCATTTTCAGAGGTTTGAGTTTGGTCTATGAAGGAAATGATTGACAGCTTGGAGGGTGGTGAGACTTGGCGCAGTGTTTAACAAATGCACAATGTGACATGTCAACTACTAACTGGGTGAAGAACTATGGAACTGAGTATCACATTTTCGGAATGTTTGTTTTGATTAGAACCGATACAGAAATTTCTGCTTTGAAAGATCAACAATATCATTATAAATGAAGATCAAGCTTCGCTTTTTGACTTGCAAAGTTGACACACTTTATTTTGATGACCACTTTAATGCATACTGGTGTTGAGGAGAGAAATTATTCATTTTCTCTGTAATTTCTTTGGAGAATTTAATCTATTACAGACCCTATGACAAACAGTTTTCTAATGAGATGGATGAAAAACATACATATTGCCACATTGCTATATTGTGTGAACTTTGCTTTGAGGACTGATGATGGGAAAGATGTAAAGCCAATGCTGTGTTATGTGGTGTGCTTACACAAATACAGTTTCATGTTAACTGCAAACTTGAATTGCTGATTCTTTCTTTCTTTCTGTATATAGTTGTAACAGTCTCCCTGGCGTGAGTCGCTACGTTTAAAAGGACAACACAAATTACTAATTTAAATAACAGGATACATACTTGAACATAAATTACAAAATAAACCCAACACAAATAAATCAATCTGTCAGTTACAATAGTTATAGTTTTTAAAAGGAATAATATCTACAGTAATGGGATTGGGGGATTATAAATCGGCTCCTACAGTGTTTTTAAAATATGAATCAACTCTATAAAGAGTTAAATATTGAGTTACATTTACATCCTCAATAGTGTTAATATGACTTAACTTCTAGTGTTAAAAAATATCATACTCTGTGGTGTTAACTTTGGACACTGCACAATAGTGTTGCTTCAATTTAACACTGGCCAGTGTTGACCGGGTGTTAAATTTCAACTATAGAGAGAGTTGCTGGAACTCTGTCTTATGCAATTCTTTAAAACTTTCAAAAGTGTAGTTTTAACTCCCTACAGGTTGGACCTATATAAAACACTTCTTGGAAGTTTTGTATTTGACTCTATAGGAGTTGAATAAACACTGTTGTGCATGAGTAGTGTAAAAGGAAGGTTTTATACAAACAAGATACAGAAAGCCGACAGGGAAATGTCTGCTGTTTGGAATCATTCCTGGTTGTTGGCTGTTAAACCTTCCTCACATCATATTAGTATTTTTAAAGGAAGCATAACACTTCTTGGGTGAAGTAAGAACTTTTTTCATCAAAAATAATGTAGCAGCAAATCACTTCGAATTCATCCAAAATGTCAAACACTCATCAGGTATCTTTTCAATAAGACATGAAATATATTACAATAACAGCTTAAAGTGGGCGGAGCTGTTCCAGATGCTCCTGGTCTCTGGGCTCCTGATGAAAACAAAAATAACTTCCCAGGGAAAATATATCATGACTCATCATAACACATACTGGAAATTGTCCAAAAGGCAGAATGAAGACAATTTCAGATTTTCTTCAGGCCAGGGCCGACTTGTCCACCTGAGCATACAGGCTCTCAGGCTGAGTCGTGTCTTCCGCCTCAGTGGATTTCATGGACCTGCTTCGATCACGCCTGTAGATGGAGGACTTGAGAAGGAGCTGCAGCATCATCGGGTTGGATTCATCCACAAGTGGGTTCACGCTTTGACCTGGAGAGATAAAGTCAAATAAACTTTTTTTGCTACCGAGGTGGTGGTCTTAAGTTTCCTTTTTCTAAATCACAGATTATATATCACTATTTTCAGTGGTGTGTGATCAGACTGTGGCAACAACAAGTAAAGTAATCTCACTAAGAATCTATATGACTCTTCTATTGCAGGTGATGTGGATTTATTGCTGGCAGTTTAGTGGAGACACATTGAGAAGAGTCAGCACACAAGCACAGCTCAGACACAGGCTACAGACCTCAGAGGGATGTTTGGACGAATGCAGCACGGTGCAGCTGGAAATTCGCCTGATCCGCAGCAAAGTGTTTTGTTCGAGCACAAGCAGCAGCACGAGCAGCGAGGCACAATGAGCAGCAGCAGGACCAGGATCAGCAAAGGGTCAAAGGTCATGTACAGTAACCACACCACTCTGTCGACAGATGAAATACAGCTGTGGCTTTTATTTTATTTATTTATCTATTTATTTTTTGCCCATTTCCTTTGCTCAAACCATAAAATTGCTCTTGGAAGACAGATGTTAGAAAAGATGACGTAATCCTTACCTGAGCAGTTTCAGACACTGTATTTTCCATGACCACACTTTCATCTGCAAGAAGGTGACAAAGAATGTTCATTGGCTTTAAATCACAAATTAATTTAGACTGTTTTCTACTGAATTACATTTACATCACTGCACCCACTGATTTTGGTGTTTGTGTGTTTGAATTTTTACTCTGACGAGACGCTTTTCCTTTTTTCGATATCGAACCAAAGCTGCTGCTATGGCAAATATCACCAAAACCACAATGACAGCGACACTGGTGATACGATATAGCTCCGTGGTTCAGGGCTGTAATGGAAAAACAGAAAAACTGATATTAGTTATTTTCAGAACTTCTGTCTACTTTAACAATGCAGAAAATATTTCATTAAATAAATGACATGCACCATTACCATTATAAAACCGACAGCATTATAAAAATATAATTTATAATTTAAACATATTAAGCTTCATATGTATAATACTTTTTCTTACCAAAGTTAAAAAGTGCGTAAAGGAATTAAACAATAATTAAAACAGAGATAAAAGTAGTTTTTTTCTCTTTAAATAGAGTAAAGTTGAGAATTTGTTGTAGAAAGTCTAATGTCAACTGGTCATTCAGGTGTTTGGGGCCTGTCCTGCAAAAGCACTCCACAACCTAAACCACCAATCAGGCTCTGAACACCAGGAAACAAATATCAGCTGAACCAAGATGCCACCCAGCATGACACATAGAAACCTGGTTGTGTAAAGTCAACAATAAAATCTTAAAACCAAAATGCAGAAATGAACAGGGAGCCAGAATGTGAGTCATATGATCATGTTGTCTTGAGCCAGTTATAATCCAAGCAGCATTTTGAACCAATTGAAGGAGAAAGTCTATCTAGTCTTTAAATGTTGGGAAAGATTTAATATTTCAAATGAACTTAAGTTGGAACACAACCTTCTATAGTAGTTATCAGCTGCTTATGTTGTCGGTTTCATTTACCAGGATTTGAGAAACAAAAGTCCTGCAAAAAACCATTAAGCAGGTGCTCATTCCAGCTGGGACCTGGTTGCTATGGTTACAGATAACTGAGAAGCCTTTGACAGGTAGACACGGGAGGGAGGTGCCGTGAGGTCGTGACCTTGACCTCTCTCCTCCCTTATAACATGACCACGCACAATACTGGAAATTGTCCAAAAGGCAGAATGTGGAAGACAATGAGATTTCTTTTGAGGCTTAGCCGACTTGTCCACCTGAGCATACAGGGCTCTCAGGCTGAGTCGTGGCCTCCTGGGCCCTGTGGGATTTCATGGACCTGTCATCACGCTGTAGATGGAGGATGGAGAAGGAAGCTGCAGCATCATCGGTTGATTCTCTGATCCAGATGGGTTCACGATTTTGGACTTGAGAGATAAAGTCAAATAAAAGTTAGCACACAGTTCAACGCATTGTGGCAACAAGTAAAGTAATCTCACTTAGACAGATGTTAGAAAGATCACGTAACTTTACCTGAGCATTTTCGTACACTGTATTTCCTAACTACACTTTCATCTGCAAGAAGGTGACAAAGAATGTTCACGGGCTTTAAATCACAAATTAATTTAGACTGTTTTCTACTGAATCACATTTACATCACTGCAGCCACTGATTTTGGTTTTCGTGTGTTTTGTCATTTTTTGTGATTTTGGTGACCCCTAGTGGCGAGTATAAATGACAGCATTGCTTTTCTAAAATTCTGTTGCTAGACAGATATGAATCAAACAAAACCTACACACACAGACATTCATCTTGATATTATCTATATGCTAAATAATCGAACAGTGGATTCCCATCCATCAAACTGGGAAAGGATCTCAGATATTGTCATTGACCCTAAAGGTGGTGGATCAGTGAATAAAGTGAAGGACACAGTGAAATGCTTGAATTCCCATTTACAGTATTTTGCAGAGTTGAATTTTTACTCTGGACGACGTTTTCCTTTATTCGATGTGTCCAACAAAAGCCGCTGTTATGGCAATTATCAACAAAACCTTAATGACAGTGACAGAGACAAAGGCGATGAAAAAGCATTCGGTGGTTCAGGGGCTGTAATGGAAAAAAGAAAAAAATATTTTGAAGTTATTTTCAGAACTTATTCAATTTGACACGAAAGTATTTCTAAAAAATAAATTACATGTCAAATTCAACTGACAACTCTGCATTATTACCATGAAAATATAATTTATAATTTGTTATTAATAATCTGTACAGTACTTTTCTTACCAAAGTTAAAAGTGTTAAAGCGAATTTAAAAATAATTAAAACAGAGATAAAAGTATTTTTTTCTTTAAATAAATTAAAGTTGAGAAGTTGTCGTAGATATAATCCAAGCAGCAGCATTTTGAACCAACTGGAAGTGGAGAAAAAGTCTTTAGTCTAGTCTTTAAATGTTGGGAAAGATTTAATATTTCAAAATGAACTTAAGTTGGAACACAACCTTCTATAAAACACAAAGTTATCAGCTGCTTGTGTTGTCGGTCACTTACCAGGATTTGAGAAACAAAAGTCCCGAATCATTGTTATGTGCTCGTCCAGCTGACCTGGTTGCTATGGTTACAGATAACTGAGAAGCCTTTGGACAGGTAGACACGGAGGGAGGTGCCGGAGGTCGTGACCTTGACCTCTTTCTCCTCCTCCTGGCTGCAGGTGTTGTTGTCACATCTAAAAGTACTGTTGATGTGATGGGAGTCCTGTGTGCTGCAGGTCACTGTGAGGTTACAGGAGTCGGAGCTATTGGAGAGTAAGTCCACTTTCCCATTAACCGGAGACACTGGATCTGAGGAGGGACACAGGCATTAATGGGTTTAGAAGTTGGGCAGCTACTGTGTGTCGATGTTTAAAATCTGAAGAAACCTACCTTGAATCAGACGCTGTATTTACTCACATAAGTGTTCTTCTTGATCCCGAAACACCTGCAGTGTAACGTATTCCACTGGTCATTCTTTGAGTTGCACATTCTTCAAAAGCAAAGAGTGATTTTGAGAAAAATCTGACCCTTCCATCATAGGGCCAATTGTTATTGTTTTGTTATCATGAAATAATCTAAATATGTTTGAATCATTAAATTGCCATCTAAGATCACTCCGTTTAACTATTTTAACAGGAGCCGTGACGTTGAGAAGTGGAGATCCTTCCCTTCTGCACACAAATACAGGAGTCACAGTGTCGGAGCCTGTAGAAACAACACAGCATCACTTTATTAGAAAGAAAACTCATGAGACAAAACTACCTCGCCCAGCAGGTTGTGTTTGCCTGTCTGTTGGTTGGTTGGTTTAATGATCAGCAGGTTTACTTAGAAACTGGATTTCCACAAGACTTGGTGTGGAAGGATGGGACATGGGCCAAGAAAGTTACATTTCAGAAGATTCAGGATTTATTTTGTGAGACGGGGCCTGTTTTTTATATTTTCCATGATTTCCCAAGGAATGAAATCAGGCATGAGGGGGACTGAGACTTCTGATTACTTTAGTGCAGAAGCTTGACTGAATTTAAGAACTTCTGGACCGGCGAGGTAAATTGACATTCTAGTGTCTACAAATCTATTTTTATTTGTAGTGTTTTTCTCTTGAACTTATTTGAGGAAGAGACTCTGCAACGGCAGATGTTCCTCAACAACTCATTTCTCACACGGAAATGTCCAGTGGATGTACAGAAATAGAGACACAGACAGACAGACACACAGACAGACAGACAGACAGACAGACAGACAGACAGACAGACAATTGACCTGTAACAGGAAGCATCACTCGCTTCCTTTCTGTCTCCAAGCCCCGTTTTAATATCTAGCTTTGTCTATAAAAGGTAAAGTTTCCTAATCAATCTGTTCTGTTCTGAGTCAGCTGCCACAGGACATTACATTAATATTCAGTTTGTTGTTTGATAAGCTTTAAAAAAGTTTCTCCACGCCTGTTATCAATCATTATATATTTTATAATGAATTCAAGCGAACTCAACTTGAAACACCACAGATATATGGGAAGGAAGTTTTACTGAGTGAATCAAGCCAATCAACAAGCAATAATTTGAATATAGTTATCATTTTAATATTTATAGAATAATTAAATAAACAATTATTAACAACAACAACACAATTCTAAACAAGGTACATTGCTGAAACAGTCACAAAGTGCAACAAGAACAGAGCAATAAACTATATTTGAAGAATAAATGTGATAAAAATGTAGTGTTTACCTCGCTTCATATGGAAGCATGAGAAATGGACAAAGAGAAGAATGATGGGATGCATTCTGTCAAATGTGCCGTACGAGGAAGTGGATCAGGAGTTTAGACTCTCAATCGCCCAGCAGCAGTCAGGGTGTCTGTGGGCGTGGCCTAATAGAGTGTCATCCACATGAACCAAAACATGACAATAGATGAATAATGATTGTCTCCTAACAAGAAACACATCGAGGTCTGTCAGTAAACACTTGATCTTGTTCAAGTTTTGATAATGTGAGAAAACGCACTGCTGGTTTAGGAGATGTTTCAGCACCAGGACAGACTGTTTGGGTGGATTGTGTGGAACATCGTGGTTTGTTTTCCATGCGTGTCGCATCACCTCCAGGAAATGACTAAACCCTTTGTGCAACAGCACAGCTCATGATATCGAGGCAGACGGTTTACTTGTAGAACTTTTATTTAACTTAATGAATGATAATTGAACAAAAGCAAAATGAAACAAATAATCACCAGAAACAAAACCTCGTCATTTAAATGCTGGGTTAGCATGACGTCGTTTAGCAATCCAGCATCGCAGGCACAGTGCTGTTTATTTGCTCCACTTACCAAAGGCCACTTATATTATTTCAGACTCGTGTCCAACATATATACCTTTTGCCTTGTTGTGAAACCCAATGTCGCATACACTTCCAGGAGGTGGTGTACCCAAAAGGGGTTTATTTTCCAGTTCCAGCACAATTTACAGACAGATCTTATATCGATCCTTCACCGAATTGGCGATGCTGTCTTTCAACCTGTCACAATGTCACGTTAATGTCAAAAACTTATTTCAATCCCACCTCAGACTTTGCACTCACTAATGATGTTCACACGCTAAATAACAACAACGCCGCATGTGCAATGAACTGCATTACGGCATCCTCAACTGTCGCAAACAACAAGCCGCAAACAGCGCCCAAAACAGAATATAGTTAAATACAGCAGACACACTATACAAAAATATATTTTAACTGTATAAAAATAAAAACTACAAACCTGGATAATTTCAAGTAGAACATTTCAAACCAACATTAATATTTATCTACACACACACGCAGAGGCTGCATGGTGGCTGTTACAGATAGATAGAAAAAGACAGAACTGTGATAAAATACTACAAACATTCCTCGTCATCATTAGTATTTTTTACATATGTTTTGGTAAATTTCACGATGTTGATTTAACTAAACATTTATAATTCCAATATTTTTTTAAAACACTTGGGTAGAAATAAGAACTTTATTGTACATGCACCAATACTGACACTCATCAGAAATAATGTAGCAGCCAAAATCATTTTTAGGTTTTTATTGAGTTTTTCATGGGAAATTCTGTCACCTAATACAATGTACAATAAAGTAATATTAAAATCTTTTTTTATAAAATTAAAAAATCTAATTACACAAGACTCGATTGAGATTAACTTAAAGGAACAATTCAAAGAACCATTACAAACATTTTCATTTAAAAAATATCTTTATTCAGTAATTTCCCACATTGAAAATCTGCTTAAGCTGCAACACATAAATGAGTTGAACCAGGTCTTTAGAAAGAATAAGTACACATCTGTACGAGAAATATTATATTTACACCATATTAACATTCATCAGGTATCTTTTTCAATAAGACATGAAATATATTACATTAACAGTTTTAAAGTTGGTTGAGCTGTTCCAGATGCCTCTGGTTCTGGCTCTGGATGAAAAAAACTTCCCAGGGAAAATATAACATGACTCACGGCAACAATAATACTGGAAATTGTCCAAAAGGCAGAATGTGGAAGACAATTTCAGATTTTCTTCAGGCCAGGGCGACTTGTCCACCTGAGCATGCAGGCTCTCAGGATGAGTCGTGTCTCCGGCCCTCCTCAGTGGATTTCTGGGTGGACCTGCTTCGATCAAGCTGTAGATGGAGGATTTGAGAAGGAGCTGCAGCATCATCGGGTTGGATTCTGACCAGAAGTGGTGTTCACGATTTGACCTGGAGAGACAAAGTCAAATAGGAAGTTAGTACACAGTTCAACGTATTGTGGCAACAAGTAAAGTAATCTCACTTAGGACAGATGTTGGAAAGATCACGTAACTTTACCGGAACATTTTCGTACACTGTATTTTCCGTGTCCACACTTTCATCTGCAAGAAGGTGACAAAGAATGTTCATTGGCTTTAAATCACAAATTAATTTAGACTGTTTTCTACTGAATCACATTTTACATCACTGCAGCCACTGATTTTGGTTTTCGTGTTTTGTCATTTTTGTGATTTTGGTGACCCTAGTGGTTTTATATAAAACACAGCATTGCTTTTCTAAAATTCTGTTGATAGACAGATACAATCAAATAAAACCTACACACAGACATTCATCTTGATATTATCTATATGCTAATAACGAACAGTGATTCCCATCCGTACTGTAAACTGGGAAAGGATCTCAGATATTGTCATTGACCCTAAAGGTGGTGGATCAGTGAATAAAGTGAAGGACACAGTTAAATGCTGAATTCCCATTAACAATATTTGCAGAGTTGAATTTACTCGACGACGTTTTCCTTTTTATTCGATGTCCAACAAAAGCTGCTGATATGGCAATTATCACCAAAACCTTAATGACAGTGACAGAGACAAAGGCGATGAAAGCGCCCGTGGTTCAGGGGCTGTAATGAAAAAAAGAAAACTGGATTTTAGTTATTTTCAGAACTTATTCACTTTGACACGTAAAATATTTAAAAATAAATTACATGCTCTAAATTCAACTGACAACTCTGCATTATTACCATAAAATATAATTTATAATTTACATATAATCTGTACAGTACTTTCTTACCAAAGTTAAAAGTGTTACAAAGGAATTTAACAACAATTAAAAACAAAGATAAAAGTGGTTTTTTCTTTAAATGAAGTAAAGTTGAGAATTTGTCGTCAGAGATATAACCAAGCAGTAGCATTTTGAACCAATTGAAGGAGAAAGTCTTTATCGAGTCTTTAAATGTTGGGAAAGATTTAATATTTCAAAATGAACTTAAGTTGGAACACAACCTTCTATAAAACAAAGTTAACAGCTGCTTGTGTTGTCGGTCACTTACCAGGATTTAAGAAACAAAGTCCCTAATCATTGTTGTGTGTCAGTCTCGAGCTGACCTGTTGCTATGGTTACAGATAACTGAGAAGCCTTTGACAGGTAGACACGGAGGGAGGAGCCAGAGGTCGTGACCTTGACCTCTCCTCCTCCCTCCTCCTGGCTGCAGTGGTGCTGGTGTCACATCTAAAAGTGTTGATGTGATGGGAGTCCTGTGTGCTGCAGGTCACTGTGAGGTTACAGGAGTCGGAGCTTATTGAGTGTAAGTCCACTGTCCCATTAACTGGAGACACTGGATCTGAGGGGGAGGGACACAGGCATTAATGGGTTTAGAAGTTGGGCAGTTACTGTGTGTCGATATTTAAAATCTGGAAGAAACCTACCTTGAACTGTGACGCTGTATTTACCCAATACAATTGATTTCATCCCAGATAACACCTGCAGTGTAACGTCCACTGTCGTTTGTTGCAACATTCTTCAAAAGCAAAGAGTGATTTTGAGAAAGATCTCGACCCTTCCATGATAGGGGGTCAAATATTTTGGGTTTGTTATCATGTAATAATCGTATTATGCTTGAACCATTAAATTATCAAAATCACTGCTTTAACTATTTTAACAGGAGCCGGACGCTGAGAAGCAGATCCTTCCCCTCCCACAAATACAGGAGTCAAGGTGTTTGAGCCTGTAGAAACAACACAGCATCACTTTATTAGAAAGAAAGACTTTGATTTAAATTGTAGTTTGTGTCCATTTTCATTTCTACTCATTAAACAGAGACTCATGATACAAACTGCCTTCCTGCCCAGCAGGTTGTGTTTGCCCCTGTCTGCTGGTTGGTTGGTTTAATGATCAGCAGGTTTACTTAGAAACTGGATTTCCACAAGACTTGTGGAAGGATGGGACATACAAGAAAGTTACATTTCAGGAAGATTCAGGATTTATTTTGTGAGATCGGGCTGTTTTTTATATTTTCCATACTTCCAGGGAATGAAATCAGGCATATTGAGGGGGACTGAGACTTGGATTACTTTAGTGCAGCTTGACTTAATTTGGAGAAGAACTTCTGGACTCCTCGGCGGAGGTAAATTGACATTCTAGTGTCTACAAATCTACTTTATTTGTATTGTTTTTCTTTGAACTTATTTCTGAAAGAGGAAGAGACTCTGCAACGTAGATGTTCTCAACAGCTCTTTCACACGGAAAATGTCCAGTGACGTGCAGAAACAGACAGACACCTGTAACAGGAAGCACCTTTCCTTTCTGTCACTGAGCCCCGTTTTAATATTCAGCTTATTCATAAAAGGTAAAGTTTCCTTAATCAATCTGTTCTGTTCTGAGTCGCTGCCACAGGACATTACATTAATATTCAGCTTGCTTGGGTTTACGCTTTTAATAAAGTTTCTCCACGTCTGTTATCAATCATTATATATTTTATAACGAAATTCAAGCGTAGAACTCAACTTGAAAACCACAGATATATGGAAGGAAGTTTTACTGAGTGAATCGTCAATCAACAAGTCATAATTTGAATATAGTTATCATTTTAATATTTATAGAATAATGAAATAAACAATTATTAACAACAACACAATTATAAACAAGGTACATTGCTGAAACAGTCACAAAGTGCAACAAGAACAGAGCAATAAACCATATTTGAAGAAGAAATGTGATCAAAATGTCGTGTTTACTCGGCTTCATATGCGTGAAGTAGAATGACAAAGAGAAGAATGATGGATGATCGTCAAATGCCACGAAAGTGGATCCGGAAGTTTAGACTAATCAGCCCAGCAGCAGTCATGGGTGTTCAGCCTTCATCCAATATCGCCTCAGTGTTTTCAAACTGACTCACGGAAATACCTCAGGTTTATGAATATGTTTAGTCAAATCTGCGGTGAGGAGGTAAACCTGTGGGCGTGGCCTAATAGAGTGTCATCCACATGAACCAAAACATTATGACAATAGATGAATAATGATTGTCTCCTAACAAGAGAACATATCGAGGTCTGTCAGTAAACACTTTGATCTGTTCAAGTTTTGATAATGTGAGGAACTGACTGCTGGTTTCAGGGGAGATGTTTCAGCACCAGGACAGACTGCTTGGTGGATTGTGTGTGGAACATCTTGGTTTGAGTCATGTGTCGCGTGAGGGAAGGAAATGAGGTATTGCAACAGCGCCACCTGGCGACTTTCACCCTCCAGGAAAGGTGCAACAACAGCACAGGTTCTGGATGTCACATGGCAAGAGACTAGCTTTACTTGTAGAAAAGACACAACTTTTATTGAACTTAATAAATGCATAATTCAACAAAAGCTAAATGAAACAACAATCACCAGAAACAAAACCATCACATGAAGTTAAACACTGAGACAAGACTGCAACCAACAGAACGGGTCATGAAGAAAATGAGAACCAGGATTGGGTCGCCGCTCAGCCCCACAGCACCTGTCCAACAATAAAAAGATCATTAAACCATGTCACAAGTGTTAAATGCTGATGAAAACAAACATAAAATAAATAATAAACCAAATCCAAACCAATGTAAAGAACAATTTGAAAGTCCTCTGAGGTGGTCACTCTGAGCTTCTAATCAAATGAGCAGCGGGAGAGAGAGAGAGAGAGAGAGAGAGAGAGAGAGAGAGAGAGAGAGAGAGAGAGAGAGAGAGAGAGAGAGAGAGAGAGGTTATATTTGAGTTTTAATTATTAGCTCTGCAGAGGGTTACACAGCAACATATTTAGAGTGTGCAGCCACACAGCAAAAATCAAAGTAGGTTTCAAGGGTTAGACTTGGGAGTTTAAATATTGAGTCATTTCAACCTCTCATTCAACTACGCTACGGATATTCTGCAAGCACTGACTGTGACGGTTGCCTTAGCTCTAAGCGAAAACTTGGACTTTCTAACTTGGAGGATTAGCGCCATGTGTAAGTAACATACACATTATTAAATTTTCACCCAGGAGCCTAGTGCTTGTTTTTATTTCTGAAGGTCGCTAAAGCCTAAATTATCTAGCTGGTACTATACAACTGCTGTTAGCTGGCAGCAGGTGCTGTTTGGGTAACCCAACTAATCAGTGCTAACTAACCAGCAGGTAAGGTGCCGTCACTTAACCAGCTCACCTCAACTCACAATGCACTGTGTCTACATTTAGCCGCCAGGAGGTTTGCTGTATGCTTGTATCTCAGCCGCACATGTTGGTATTGTTGAAGGTTACGTTATTTGATGCTAGTATAATGAGCTGCACGCCCTGGCTTGGTAAGAAAGAAATGCCTAATTTTGAATAACTTATTTGTAAACAATTGCTCTAGATATACAGGTTCAGTTGCCCAAGCTTTCAAAAATATTGCAAGTTCTAGTGGATGGTCTTATGTATGGGAGGTTGCAAGGAGTCAGCAGCTTTCTTCTGTAGATTGACCAAGACCACCATGATGTTTGAGAGGAGGCTTCTGGGAGATTTTTGGCAAATGGCCCACTTTTTCCAACCAAGGATCTTGGCAGACTGCAGAAACCAGGAATTCCCAATGAGCATGTTGAAGACCCTTGTCTGCAAACAGCCAATAAAAATTCAAATGAGTTGGGTGTTTCCTCTTAAAAAGCTTCTGAGACCTTAAATCAAATCTGTTGCATAATCATGATTTAAGTGTATTTTCATTTGTAAATTATTCTGACAATGTTATATTTTCATGTACTTTGTACCAAGGTTGGGACAGTGACCTGTCACATTCTGCTGTTGTTTCAATTTACTTCCCCAACCTCAAAAGGCCACAAGAAGAATGCTGAGATTTAGCCTGCTATACTGTCAATCATGTTGTGAGATATCTTAGTAATAGGCATTATTTTTTTTTTTTTTTTTATGCAATTGTTATAACACTGACACCACTTTTATTTGAGTGCTTTCATAGTGCTCTATCTCTAATGCGGCAGGTTGGAACCATGTTGAGACCTTCCTTGCACGCTTGGAACCAGGACAGCCCTTCCGCTGTGCGTTGGTGACAGAAGAACAACATCCAACGGTTCTGTCATCGTTGACCACAAGGCCATCCCTTGCAATGCCCAAACATCCCTGGCCGCCACACTTCATCTTCAGTGTTAACTACTCAACAGCTTCTACACGTTCATCCAAACCACGGTGTTCAACATAGACGTGGGAAGTGCCAAGGAATGTCCCAGAGTCAAAGAGCTCAGAGCAAGGTTCCTGCACACTGACATTTGAAGTGACACACATCGTTGGATTTAAAAATGCTCATTTGTTTTATTTGTAAGGGACACCACAAAAGTTCTGCATTGCTATGTCAGCATTTGAAATGTCACCATGGTTTGTATCCGGGAAAGACATTACGTTTGAAATGTGGTGAGCCGGAATGTTCCTTATCATTTTGCACTTATTCAGGGTTAAAGAAACACCTCATCCGTTTGCACAGGGACACTGGTTCGACAAATACTATGGACAATGTGGACACTCAAAGAGAAAGGGATGAGCCATCAAGTTCTCAGGCAGTCTGTACTGACACTCCAGTAACCAGAATGTGTGGTTCTGTTGTAGCGAAGTTACAAGCATCAGGTGTTGCTGAGAGCACTGTCAAAGCAATGGTAGTTTATTCCAAAGCATCACTTTATGATACATTCTCCAAGGTGTATTCGAAAAATAGGTCCACTCCTCCACGTATGGTGCATGAGATTTGAGGCCAAACATAATTTTTTCCAAAAGATCAGTTAAGAATTTCAAAAATATCACAAAAACCTTGGTAAGACAACACCAGAGACAAGTAGCTTATCACTGGGAGAATTTCCATTTTCAGAGGTTTGAGTTTGGTCTAGTGCGGAAGGAAATGATTGACAGCTTGGAGGGTGGTGAGACTTTAAGTGCAGTGTTTAATGTAAATGCACACTGTGACATGTCAACTACTAACTGGGTGAAGAACTATGGAACTGAGTATCACATTGGAATGTTTGTTTTGATTAGAACCGATACAGAAATTTCTGTTTTTGGAAAGATCAACAATATCATTATAAATGAAGATCAAGCTTCGTTTTTGACTTGCAAAGTTGACACACTTTATTTTGATGACCACTTTAATGCATACTGTGTTGAGGAGAGAACTGATTCATTTTCTGTAATTTCTTTGGAGGATTTAATCTATTACAGACCCTATGACAAACAGTTTTCTAATGAGATGGATGAAAAAACATACATATTGCCACATTGCCATATTGTGTGAACTTTGCTTTTGAGGACTGATGGGAAAAGATGTAAAGCCAATGCTGTGTTATGTGGTGTGCTTACACAAATACAGTTTCATGTTAACTGCAAACTTCTTTGAATTGCTGATTCTTTCTTTCTTTCTTGTATATAGTTGTAACAGCCCCTGGCGTGAGTCGCTACGTTTAAAAGGACAACAAATTACTAATTTAAATAACAGGATACATACTTGAACATAAATTACAAAATAAACCCAACACAAATAAATCAATCTGTCAGTTACAATAGTTATAGTTTTTAAAGGAATAATATCACACAGTAAGTGGGATTGGGGATTATAAATCGACTCCCTACAGTGTTTTTAAAATATGAATCAACTCTATAAAGAGTTAAATATTGAGTTACATTTTACATCCTCAATAGTGTTAATATGACTTTAACTCTAGTGTTAAAAAAAATCATACTTGTGGTGTTAACTTTGGACACTGCACAATAGTGTTGCTTCAATTTAACACTGGCCAGTGTTGACCGGTGTTAAATTTCAACTATAGAGAGAGTTGCTGGAACTCTGTCTGAGTGTTAATTCTTTAAAACTTTCAAAAGTGTAGTTTTAACTCCCTACAGGTTGGACCTATACAAACACTTGGAAGTTTTGTATTTGACTCTATAGGAGTTGAATAAACACTGTTGTGCATGAGTAGTGTAAAAGGAAGGTTTTTATACAAACAAGACAGAAAGCCGACAGGAAATGTCTGCTGTTTGGAATCATTCCTGGTTGTTGGCTGTTAAACCTTCCTCGTCATCATATTAGTATTTTTTTAAAGGAAGCATAACACTTGGGTGAAGTAAGAACTTTTTTTTTCATCAAAAATAATGTAGCAGCAAAATCACTTCGGAATTCATCCAAAATGTCAAACACTCATCAGGTATCTTTTTCAATAAGATATGAAATATATTACAATAACAGTTTTAAAGTGGGCGGAGCTGTTCCAGATGCTCCTGGTTCTGGTTCTGGATGAAAAAAAAATAAAAACTTCCCAGGGAAAATATAACATGACTCACGGCAACAATAATACTGGAAATTGTCCAAAAGGCAGAATGTGGAAGACAATTTCAGATTTTCTTCAGGCCAGGGCCGACTTGTCCACCTGAGCATACAGGCTCTCAGGCTGAGTCGTGTCTCCGGCCTCAGTGGATTTCATGGACCTGCTTCGATCAAGCTGTAGATGGAGGACGGAGAAGGAGCTGCAGCATCATCAGTTGGATTCTGATCCACAAGTGGGTTCACGCTTTTGACCTGGAGAGATAAAGTCAAATAAACTTTTTTGCTACCGAGGTGGTGGCTCCGAAGTTTCCTTTTTCTAAATCACAGATTATATATATCACTATTTTCAGTGGTGTGATCGTACTGTGGCAACAAGTAAAGTAATCTCACTAAGAATCTATATGACTCTTCTATTGCAGTGATGTGATTTTGGCCGTTGGCAGTTTAGTGGGAGACACATTGAGAAGAGTCAGCACACAAGCACAGCTCAGACACAGGCTACAGACCTCAGAGGGATGTTTGGATGAATGCAGCACGGTGCAGCTGGAAATTCGCCTCTGATCCGCAGCAAAGTGTTTTGTTCGAGCACAAGCAAGCAGCACGAGCAGCGAGGCACACGTAGTAGCAGCAGGACCAGGATCAGCAAAGGGTCAAAGGTCATGTACAGTAACTACACCACCTGTCGACAGATGAAATACAGCTGTGGCTTTTATTTTATTTATTTATCTATTTATTTTTTGCCCATTTCCTTTGCTCAAAACCATAAAATCTCGTTCTTGGAAGACAGATGTTAGAAAAGATGACGTAACTTTACCTGAGCAGTTTCGTACAGTGTATTTTCCATGACCACACTTTCATCTGCAAGAAGGTGACAAAGAATGTTCATTGGCTTTAAATCACAAATTAATTTAGACTGTTTTCTACTGAATTACATTTACATCACTGCAGCCACTGATTTTGGTGTTTGTGTGTTTGAATTTTTACTCTGACGTACGTTTTCCTTTTTTTCGATATCGAACCAAAGCTGCTATGGCAAATATCACCAAAACCACAGTGACTGTGACAATGGTGATAATGATATAGCTCCGTGGTTCAGGGGCTGTAATGGAAAACAGAAAAACTGATATTAGTTATTTTCAGAACTTGTTCACTTTAACACGTAAAAATATTTCATTAAATAAAATGACATGCACCATTACCATTATAAAACCGACAGCATTATAAAAATATAATTTATAATTTAAACATAATAAGCTTCATATGTATAATACTTTTCTTACCAAAGTTAAAAAGGGTTACAAAGGAATTAAACAATAATTAAAACAGAGATAAAAGTAGTTTTTCTTTTAAATAGAGTAAAGTTGAGAATTTGTTGTAGAAAGTCTAATGTCAACTGGTCATTCAGGTGTTTGGGGGCCTGTCCGGCAAAAGCACGACAACCTAAACCACCAATCAGGCTCTGAAAACTACCAGGAAACAAATATCAGCTGAACCAAGATGCCACCCAGCATGACACATAGAAACCTGGTTGTGTAAAGTCAACAATAAAATCTTAAAACCAATGCAGAAATGAACAGGGAGCCAGAATGTGAGTCATATGATCATGTTGTCTTGAGCCAGTTATAATCCAAGCAGCAGCATTTTGAACCAATTGAAGGAGAAAGTCTTTATCTAGTCTTTAAATGTTGGGAAAGATTTAATATTTCAAAATGAACTTAAGTTGGAACACAACCTTCTATAAAACAAAGTTATCAGCTGCTTGTGTTGTCGGTCACTTACCAGGATTTGAGAAACAAAAGTCCCAAATCATTGTTATGTGCTCGTCCGAGCTGACCTGGTTGCTATGGTTACAGATAACTGAGAAGCCTTTGGACAGGTAGACACGGAGGGAGGTGCCGGAGGTCGTGACCTTGGACCTCTCTCCTCCCTATAACATGACTCACGGCAATAATACTGGAAATTGTCCAAAAGGCAGAATGTGGAAGACAATTTCAGATTTTCTTCAGGCCAGGGCCGACTTGTCCACCTGAGCATACAGGCTCTCAGGCTGAGTCGTGTCTCCGGCCTCAGTGGATTTCATGGACCTGCTTCGATCACGCTGTAGATGGAGGATGGAGAAGGAGCTGCAGCATCATCGGTTGGATTCTGATCCAGAAGTGGTGTTCACGATTTTGACCTGGAGAGATAAAGTCAAATAAAAGTTAGTACACAGTTCAACGTACTGTGGCAACAAGTAAAGTAATCTCACTTAGACAGATGTTAGAAAAGATCACGTAACTTTACCTGAGCATTTTCGTACACTGTATTTTCCGTGTCCACACTTTCATCTGCAAGAAGGTGACAAAGAATGTTCATTGGCTTTAAATCACAAATTAATTTAGACTGTTTTCTACTGAATCACATTTACATCACTGCAGCCACTGATTTTGGTTTTCGTGTGTTTTGTCATTTTTGTGATTTTGGTGACCCCTAGTGGTTTTATATAAACACAGCATTGCTTTTCTAAAATTCTGTTGCTAGACAGATACAATCAAATAAAACCTACACACACAGACATTCATCTTGATATTATCTATATGCTAAATAACGAACAGTGGATTCCCATCCGTACTGTAAACTGGGAAAGGATCTCAGATATTGTCATTGACCCTAAAGGTGGTGGATCAGTGAATAAAGTGAAGGACACAGTGAAAATGCTGAATTCCCATTTACAGTATTTGCAGAGTTGAATTTTTACTCTGACGTACGTTTTCCTTTTATTCGATGTCCAACAAAAGCTGCTGTTATGGCAATTATCACCAAAACCTTAATGACAGTGACAGAGACAAAGGCGATGAAAGAGCCCGGTGGTTCAGGGGCTGTAATGGAAAAAAGAAAAAATATTTTAGTTATTTTCAGAACTTATTCACTTTGACACGTAAAAGTATTTCTTAAAAAATAAATTACATGCTCTAAATTCAACTGACAACTCTGCATTATTACCATGAAAATATAATTTATAATTTACATATAATCTGTACAGTACTTTTCTTACCAAAGTTAAAAGTGTTACAAAGGAATTTAAAAATAATTAAAACAAAGATAAAAGTTTTTTTCTTTTAAATAAATTAAAGTTGAGAAGTTGTCGTAGATATAATCCAAGCAGCAGCATTTTGAACCAACTGAAGGAGAAAGTCTTTATCTAGTCTTTAAATGTTGGGAAAGATTTAATATTTCAAAATGAACTTAAGTTGGAACACAACCTTCTATAAAACAAAGTTATCAGCTGCTTGTGTTGTCGGTCACTTACCAGGATTTGAGAAACAAAAGTCCCGAATCATTGTTGTGTGCTCGTCCGAGCTGACCTGGTTGCTATGGTTACAGATAACTGAGAAGCCTTTGGACAGGTAGACACGGAGGGAGGTGCCGGAGGTCGTGACCTTGGACCTCTCTTCTCCCTCCTCCTGGCTGCAGGTGTTGTTGTCACATCTAAAAGTACTGTTGATGTGATGGGAGTCCTGTGTGCTGCAGGTCACTGTGAGGTTACAGGAGTCGGAGCTATTGGAGAGTAAGTCCACTTTCCCATTAACCGGAGACACTGGATCTGAGGGGGAGGGACACAGGCTTTAATGGGTTTAGAAGTTGGGCAGCTACTGTGTGTCGATGTTTAAAATCTGAAGAAACCTACCTTGAACTGTGACGCTGTATTTACCCACATAAGTGTTTTTGATCCCGAAAACACCTGCAGTGTAACGTCCACTGTCGTCTTGTTGCACATTCTTCAAAAGCAAAGAGTGATTTTGGAGAAAAATCTCGACCCTTCCATCATAGGGGCCAATTGTTATTGTTTTGTTATCATGAAATAATCTAAATATGTTTGAATCATTAAATTGCCATCTAAAATCACTCCGTTTAACTATTTTAACAGGAGCCGTGACGTTGAGAAGCAGATCCTTCCCCTTCTGCACAAATACAGGAGTCACAGTGTCGGAGCCTGTAGAAACAACACAGCATCACTTTATTAGAAAGAAAACTCATGAGACAAAACTACCTCGGCCCAGCAGGTTGTGTTTGCCCCTGTCTGTTGGTTGGTTGGTTTAATGATCAGCAGGTTTACTTAGAAACTGGATTTCCACAAGACTTGGTGGAAGGATGGGACATGGGCCAAGAAAGTTACATTTCAGGAAGATTCAGGATTTATTTTGTGAGACGGGGCTGTTTTTTATATTTTCCATGATTTCCCAAGGAATGAAATCAGGCATATTGAGGGGGACTGAGACTTCTGATTACTTTAGTGCAGCTTGACTGAATTTAAGAACTTCTGGACCTCAGCGGAGGTAAATTGACATTCTAGTGTCTACAAATCTATTTTATTTGTATTGTTTTTCTCTTTGAACTTATTTCTGAAAGAGGAAGAGACTCTGCAACGGTAGATGTTCCTCAACAACTCATTTCTCACACGGAAAATGTCCAGTGGATGTACAGAAATAGAGACACAGACAGACAGACACACAGACAGACAGACAGACAGACAGACAGACAGACAGACACTGACCTGTAACAGGAAGCATCACTCTCGTTTCCCTTTCTGTCACCGAGCCCTGTTTTAATATCTAGCTTTGTCTATAAAAGGTAAAGTTTCCTAATCAATCTGTTCTGTTCTCTGAGTCGCTGCCACAGGACATTACATTAATATTCAGTTTTGTTGGTTTTACAAGCTTTTAAAAAAGTTTCTCCACGTCTGTTATCAATCATTATATATTTTATAACGAATTCAAGCGTAGAACTCAACTTGAAACACCACAGATATATGGAAGGAAGTTTTACTGAGTGAATCGTCAATCAACAAGTAATAATTTGAATATAGTTATCATTTTAATATTTATAGAATAATTAAATAAACAATTATTAACAACAACAACACAATTCTAAACAAGGTACATTGCTGAAACAGTCACAAAGTGCAACAAGAACAGAGCAATAAAACTATATTTGAAGAATAAATGTGATAAAAATGTAGTGTTTACCTCGGGCTTCATATGCGTGAAGCAGAGAAATGACAAAGAGAAGAATGATGGGATGCATTCTGTCAAATGTGCCGTACGAGGAAGTGGATCAGAGTTTAGACCTCAATCAGCCCAGCAGCAGTCAGGGTGTCTGTGGGCGTGGCCTAATAGAGTGTCATCCACATGAACCAAAACATGACAATAGATGAATAACAATGATTGTCTCCTAACAAGAGAACATATCGAGGTCTGTCAGTAAACACTTTGATCTTGTTCAAGTTTTGATAATGTGAGGAACTGACTGCTGGTTTCAGGGGAGATGTTTCAGCACCAGGACAGACTGCTTGGTGGATTGTGTGGAACATCTTGGTTTGTTTTACATGTGTCGCGTGAGGGAAGCGGGGAAATGAGGTATTGCAACAGCGCCACCTGGCGAATTTCACCTCCAGGAAAGGTGCAACAGCAACAGCACAGGTTCGTTGATGTCACGAGGCAAGAGACGGCTTTACTTGTAGAAAAGACACAACTTTTATTTAACTTAATAAATGCATAATTCAACAAAAAGCTAAATGAAACAACAATCACCAGAAACAAACCATCACATGAAGTTAAACACTGAGACAAGAGAAGAGCACCGGACTTTTAAGAGAGAGAGAGAGAGAGAGAGAGAGAGAGAGAGAGAGAGAGAGAGAGAGAGAGAGAGAGAGAGAGAGATATTAACTGTGTTAAAATGTAATTTTTTGGTCTGTTAAACCTTCGTCGTCATCATATCAGTATTTTTTACGTATGTTTTGTAAATTTCAGGATGTTGATTTAACTAAAACATTTATAATCCCCAATATTTTTTTTAAACACTTGGGTGAAGTAAGAACTTTATTGTACGTGCACCAATACTGGACAACAGCATTCATCCAAAATGTCAAACACTCATCAGGAATCTTTTTCAATAAGATATGAAATTACAATATATTACAATAACAGTTTTAAAGTGGGCGGAGCTGTTCCAGATGCTCCTGGTTCTGGTTCTGGATGAAAAACTCCCAAAACTTCCCAGGAAAATATAACATGACGCACAGCAACAATAATACTGCAAATTATCCAAAAGGCAGAATGTGGAAGACAATTTCAGATTTTCTTGAGGCCAGGGCCGACTTGTCCACCTGAGCATACAGGCTCTCAGGCTGAGTCGTGTCTCCGGCCTCAGTGGATTTCATGGACCTGCTTCGATCAAGCTGTAGATGGAGGACGGAGAAGGAGCTGCAGCATCATCGGTTGGATTCTGATCCAGAAGTGGTGTTCACGCTTTTGACCTGGAGAGATAAAGTCAAATAAAACTTAGTTCACAGTTCAACGTACTGTGGCAACAAGTAAAGTAATCTCACTTAGACAGATGTTAGAAAAGATGACGTAACTTTACCTGAGAATTTTCGTACACTGTATTTTCCGTGTCCACACTTTCATCTGCAAGAAGGTCACAAAGAATGTTCATTGGCTTTAAATCACAAATTAATTTAGACTGTTTTCTACTGAATCACATTTACATCACTGAACCCACTGATTTTGGTTTTCGTGTGTTTTGTCATTTTTGTGATTTTGGTGACCCCTAGTGGTTTTATATATACACAGCATTGCTTTTCTAAAATTCTGTTGATAGACAGATACAATCAAATAAAACCTACACACACAGACATTCATCTTGATATTATCTATATAATAAAATAATGAAGAAGTGGATTCCCATCCGTACTGTAAACTGGGAAAGAATCTCAGATATTGTCAATGACCCTAAAGGTGGTGGATCAGTGAATAAAGTGAAGGACACAGTTAAAATGCAGAATTCCCATTTACAATATTTGCAGAGTTGAATTTTTACTCTAACGTACATTTTCCTTTTATTCGATGTCCAACAAAAGCTGCTGATATGGCAATTATCACCAAAACCTTAATGACAGTGACAGAGACAAAGGCAATGATAGAGCCCGGTGGTTCAGGGGCTGTAATGGAAAAAAGAAAAAAATATTTTAGTTATTTTCAGAACTTATTCACTTTGACACGTAAAAGTATTTCTTAAAAAATAAATTACATGCTCTAAATTCAACTGACAACTCTGCATTATTACCATAAAAATATAATTTATAATTTACATATAATCTGTACAGTACTTTTCTTACCAAAGTTAAAAGTGTTACAAAAGAATTTAAAAATAATTAAAACAAAGATAAAAGTAGTTTTTTCTTTTAAATAAAGTAATTTGAGAATTTGTCGTAGATATAATCCAAGCAGCAGCATTTTGAACCAATTGAAGGAGAAAGTCTTTATCTAGTCTTTAAATGTTGGGAAAGATTTAATATTTCAAAATGAACTTAAGTTGGAACACAACCTTCTATAAAACAAAGTTATCAGCTGCTTGTGTTGTCGGTCACTTACCAGGATTTGAGAAACAAAAGTCCCGAATCATTGTTATGTGCTCGTCCGAGCTGACCTGGTTGCTATGGTCACAGATAACTGAGAAGCCTTTGGACAGGTAGACACGGAGGGAGGTGCCGGAGGTCGTGACCTTGGACCTCTCTCCTCCCTCCTCCTGGCTGCAGGTGTTGGTGTCACATCTAAAAGTGCTGATGATGTGATGGGAGTCCTGTGTGCTGCAGGTCACTGTGAGGTTACAGGAGTCGGAGCTATTGGAGAGTAAGTCCACTGTCCCATTAACCGGAGACACTGGATCTGAGGGGGAGGGACACAGGCATTAATGGGTTTAGAAGTTGGGCAGCTACTGTGTGTCGATATTTAAAATCTGAAGAAACCTACCTTGAACTGTGACGCTGTATTTACCCACATAAGTGTTTTTGATCCCGAAAACACCTGCAGTGTAACGTCCACTGTCGTCTTGTTGCACATTCTTCAAAAGCAAAGAGTGATTTTGAAGAAAAATCTCGATTCTTCCATGATAGGGGCCAATTGTGTTTGTTTCGTTATCATCAAATAATCTAAATATGTTTGAATCATTAAATCTCCATCTAAAATCACTCCGTTTAACTATTTTAACAGGAGCCGTGACGTTGAGAAGCAGATCCTTCCCCTTCTGCACAAATACAGGAGTCACAGTGTCGGAGCCTGTAGAAACAACACAGCATCACTTTATTAGAAAGAAAAGACTTTGATTTAAACTGTAGTTTGTGTCCATTTCTACTTCTACTCATTAAACAGAGACTCATGAGACAAAACTACCTCGGCCCAGCAGGTTGTGTTTGCCCCTGTCTGTTGGTTGGTTGGTTTAATGATCAGCAGGTTTACTTAGTGTAGTGGTCAAAAGTTTAGTGTGACAGTTGAATGCCAATTGGGTTCACCACATATATCCAGAATAAACGGGACGGGAGGCTGATGATTCCAGTGTTGTGCAATAGTAGGTAGACTGGATGTTGGCTAATTTTCAATAATCATAAAATATGATTATTAAAATAAATAAAATTATTTAATTAAAATAAAATAATTAATTAAAAATGATAAGAGTTATCAATTAAGAATAATGAAATAGTGTGAAAAACAATAAAATTATAATTAAGAATAATAAAAAGTTGTAATTATAATTTATCGAGCGGGCTGCACCCTGGAATCGGGGACCAACAATCAGTCAATAAAGATCGGTCTCATAATCTGAAAAGGTTCAATTAGAAATCTCAATATTTTCTATTAATGATTATATAATGAACAGTGAAGGTTTTAAGTTCGACACAGGCAGTCATAATCAGCTGTATTACATATATGTATGCACAAAGAATCACAAAAATACCATTACTTTAAATATAAAAGGGGATTTATTTGATAATGACATCAATGTAACTTAATGACTATTATCTGTAAACCCACTATATCAGATGAAACACCTGGCATCTATTACAAATGTCAACACATATGTATGCCTCAATGTGTCTACCGGAGAGGCGTATGTGTGTGTGCGTGTGTGTCTGTGTGTGTGTGGGTGGGTGTGTGTGTGTATATATGTCCGGGAAGATAGAGCAAGATGGCGTCTAAAGCCATTGAGGTGTGGGTTACGAAATCAAAAATGGCGTACAAGTTACGCGTGGTTTGGTTACAAAATGGCTGATTGCACCATGGTTTGACCGCAAGAATGGTGGACAAAGGTTACATGATCTATCTGCGTGGTTCAAAGCGCCGAATGGCGTGAGGATACGATAAGCACTATCTAGATTCTGAAAGGTATAAGACGTGAAGTGCGGGGATGCAGTTCCGGACGTCTTTCGTGCAGGCGGATTTAGGAGAGAAGAGAGAGGAAAGGAGGGAAAAGTTATACACTAATTTATCCAGAGGAGATCTCAGCACCGCCAGGAGCAACTGCGGGGACTCACCACTTTCGGTACCCAGCGAGCGAACTAAGATCCGTCCCGCGTGTGCCGATCTTTTAATAGGTTAGAAGAATCTCCCATAAAAATCGGTCTGGCAGCGGTAACTAGCATGATGACGTGGCGAAATGCCGAATACGTCACGGCCTTTGAGCACAATGTGGACAAAAATTAGACACAGCGGTCAGCACACAAATGTACGCTCAAATAGTAACACACTAATAATTAAACTAGTCTCTGCCCAGACATAAGCCTCTTACTGTCGATGTTCAGCGGTTGGTTAGATGTGACGGCGTTCGGAAAACGAGTGGATTTGGTTCGTGGCCGTCGGAAACAGTGATCCACAGCTGCTTCGTGTGATGGCTGTGAGAACAAAGCTGCGGAAAGTGGAGAGGAGGAGAATGGAATACCGTTCTCCGAAGTGGCGAAAAGTCTCAATGCCTTGGCGAATATAAACTTGCTCTTCTGCGGATGAATAGCGGCCGGCAGCACCCATGATTTGTGGGAGCGGAGGAAAAGTCTGTGGATAACTCGACCGTAGTATTCGAGCTTTTGCTGCGGTCCTTTCAGAGTAAGTTCAAGTAACAAGAAATTAAAAGAGGTTGAATGAACAAGGGAAAAATATAAAAAACTACAAGCGTTTGTAGTTGCTCCCTTAAGTGTCTGGATCATCTGGAGGAACCTGGAGGTTCTGGTCCTATCTTCAGTGCACGGGGAATGAGCAATGATTTGGGGAGCTCTCATTATTTATTGCCTGCAAAATGTCCGGCAGCACTCCCTCCTGGAAGGCCGGGGGTCTTGTTGGCTCTCGGCCAATAGAAGGCCCAAGTTAGACCTCAGGCCCCGGTCAAGACAACATGGCTGCTCTGTCCGAATCTCTGGAGGGCTGTCTCTGAGAAGAGCAAAACTCTGGGCAGGCCTTGAAAAGCACCGTAGGCCTCGTTTACGATCCTTTGTCTAAGCTCGATCCCCAACATCCCCCTTTGGTCTGGAGGTGGGGCATTGTACAGTTTAGGGCAAACCTAAGTCGAGGTTCCAGTTATAATCCACGGAAGAGGTGTCCTGAGTGAGGTTGAAGCAGTTAATGTTAGTTCATTTTGTGAGGCATAATCTGGGCAGAGAACTGTAAATGTCTGGGCATACAGAGGCATAAGAAAATGTCTGGGCAGACAGAGGCATAAGAAAATGTGCGACAGACAGAGGCTATATATTTCTAAATACGGCACACAATTTCACTTTTTACATATCGTCAGCAGTCATTGTCACATATCCATGAATTGATGTGGCGTGAAATGAAAAGAAAGGAAAAGAGCAGCAGGGAAACATAACATGTTAGTAGCTGTCTTGGGAAAAAGTAGACACTGTCATGACGTTCTCGGTGGAGCGAAGAAAAGTGAATCATTTTGCCTGAAGTTTTACAGATATATTTATACATCAAATGTGCAATGACGTGATGATCAGCCGGGGGCAGCACCAAGAGCGACCAGGCTAATGGGATGTTCTACATGCGTTGGTGACCGACTAGGGTGTTTGCAATTTGGTGGTAAGTCAGTTGGTTTGACACTGAACCTTACCTCCTTTGTCCCCTCAGCTATGAGCTGTTATTGAATCAATTTGTGTCAATCGTAGATTGTGACCTCTAAAGGCGTCAGATACCAATCTCCCACATCGTGTCTGTCGGAGTTAAGATGATGGAGGATGTCACCAATATGTGAAATTGGCTCCTTGGGAACCACTACAAACATTGTCTGGTTGGTCAGGCTTAGTTTTGTGGATGTATCTTGACGGTCATAGGCCATTATGGCTTCAGTAGGCGGGTGTATTAACCAACCATTTGTTACACAGCTGCTCTACTCTGGTTGGTGTTCCTCATTTCCTGTTGGACCTCGGCCTTGGCACTTTTGTTCTGGGGCGTCGGATCATGAACCACAGAGGTAATTTGTGGCATCCTGATAAAGAGGTGCTGGGACCAGTAATGGATGTCCTTTGTTTTTGTGCATAAACTTAAAATTTGGGATGAGATAAGAGCGGGGTTTCGTCGTGGTAGGCGGTAGTGGTGAGGTGTTTTAAGATGAATATGTGTGTTATCCTGCCAAAACCCAACATTTAGAAACGGACTTCCAGACGGTACACGTTCTGTTGTTCATGCCGGTAGATTTATGATGAATCCTATTTCTAAGTTCTGCGGATCTACCTAGATATTGAGATGCACTGCCAAGATTGAATGCCGAAATGTACCTGAGAGGACTGCCACAACCGTAGTATTAGCGGACTTTTAGGATGCTCTCATACTTGAGGATTCTAAGCCAAGTAGAGTGGGGATCCTACCGCTCAGGCTGTTAACCGTGGAGCTAACTTCTCTCACGAGGTCCTGCATTAAGTCTTTCACTACCTGAACATACGTTATTTCATCTCTCACGACTATTGACAAGTATTTAAGAGCATACAAGGATGGTTTAGGAGAGTAAGTGGAGGAGGTTCACAGCAAATGCCCGTGCCTGGAGGTGCGCCCAGGTCCTGCTGTAACTGCTCTTGTTGAGAGTTAAGTCTCTGTTGGTTCTGGCATTTCGTCTAGCTCACTCATGTGTCTGTGGAGTGCACCAGAGACTGATTAGGTTAGTTACTGATAGGCCAATAGAGAAAAGGAACCCGATAGCTGATGCTGCAGTGACTAGGGCCCCAAGGAACCTTTTTGGTCTATTTTGGTTACTGAGATCTTTCTCTGACCAGCAACTACAGTTGCTCGAGAATATGCACAGTGGTCACCTTTGCATGTTCCCACCGTCTTGTGTCCTGTGGATTACATAAACTCCCCTCCGTCAACCGTGAGGGGTTTTATGGGCCGTGCTTTTGGTACACACATCCCAGGGGTCCAGTCGTACGTAGACCCTTTGGTGTAGGAAGTCCTAACTTGGGTGATAGAGAGTCCAGGTGTGTTCTGAAGAACAATGCCGGTTGGTGGGCCTTGTTCAATCACTTGAACAGGTCGAGCATTTGTGGACTGAGGAACATGCCAAGAAGGATCCCAAAGGAGTATCATCTGAAACAAACAAACCTTAGTTACTATGGGGCGTGGAACGAGGATATCTAGTGCATGCTGACGGTGTGAGTTGACGCATGCAGCTGTGTGTGATAGTGTGAGTGATTTTACTGGTCTCCCTGTTGGAGTTGGGATTGCTCCCCTATCAGGTGTGGGGGCAGCGTCGCTCCTGAGACAGAGAAGGTTCATGCGGTTTGATCTGGTTTGCATGGACCCATTTGTATGTGGTCTTCTCTTTGGGATCCTGATTGAACAGGTATGCTACGGTGAGAGTTTTTTCCTATCATAGTAGGCCTTGAAGCTTTCACACACAGCCTCCGGTTTCCTGTGCCAAGGCAAATGTTGCCTTGGGGGTGATCACAGCTCTGCCACACCTTGGTGGGCAGTGCCCAGTCTCTCTTTCACTGAGGTCTTCAGCCTGGTACAACAGGTGCGGGGAAGTCATTGCCTTCCCTGTCATGCATTTCAAGATTGTGACCCCTGTGAGCGGTGCAGGTGGACCTGATTGCCATTAACACTGAGGAAGTTTGCATCCCAGTCCCTTGCATTACTTCCCACGTGCTTCTTTAACATGTGGATAATGGTCGATTGGCGGCTCAACTTGGCCCGATGATTGGGGTGATGAGAAGTGTGGAACTGACTTGACTCCCAGGGCGTCGCATAGGGAGGTCATGGCGTTTGAGGTGAAATGGGTTCCACGATCTGAGTCAATGGAAATTGGTAGGCCAACGACTGAACACATGATTCAACAGTAGGACTGCTGTGGTGACGGCCGTGTCATTGGGCGCTGGGAGGCATTCCACCCATTTAGTGGCCTGGTAACCGTGAGAAGGTACTTGTTGCCTCGTGAGATTTTGGACTGGTCAATCCCGTCGATCTGGAGGTAAGGACCATGGAAATGTCACCCCCTTCCTTGAAGTGGGGCTCAAATAGTGGTCGTGAAGGGTTGGAACTGACTAACAGGTGAAACACCTGTTTTATATGCCACAGGTGTCGGTTGCCATTGATAAGCAGTACCGACTTGTTGGAGTGTAGCTAGCGTGGCTTTGTAACCTCTGTGGCCTCCGACCCAGGGGGCTCGTGAGCATGAGCTAACATTACCCCCTATGGTCGGTAGGGGCGACCCACCGGTTTGGTTCTTGGCCGTCGCGGGCGTAGATGAGTAAGTCTTTCTCCAGCCTTAAATGAGGTAATGCCAGTCGGAATGATTTTGTCTCTCTGGATTCATCAGTTGAGGGTTGTCGCGTCTTGCTGAGGAGGGTTCGCCTGATTATCTGCCGGATGGCGCTGATATGAGTCCTGCTCCTGCATAACCAAGTCGTCTCCAGGTTTCTGACTAGGTGCAGGATTTGGTCGCCCAGGCTTGGGGTTCTCTCTCTCTTGCTTGCGTCGGGTGATGGCGTTCACTGCTGGGTTTGGGGACTTTGGGTCCTCGCTCTGTAGCTCCCAGGGCGTGCTTGTTCTGCGCCTAGCTTGGCTAGAGCGGTCCCTTCGTCATTTCCATCTTTCCACTTGTGATGCAGGAGTGACCCTTGACCTTCTTCCAGTAGACCGTCAGTCCTTTGTCTGTACCAGTTGATCACCAGGTTTAAGGAAAAGCTCTGATGTTTGACCTCTTTTATTTCTGGCATTCTTCATTCCTTTTTCCTTTTATGAAAATGGGAGAGATAAGCTTGTGCGGCGTGAGATTGGAGTCTGTGCAGATCTGCTTTATTGTTATAGCCAGCTGCTTGACATTGCAGAGCAATGAGTATGGCAACAATCTCTGCGTGCTGACTCGTCTTGGGCCCTAGTTGGTAGTGGTCTGGTTCCGCACAGTTATGTGACCCAGGCGATACCTCCGGCCGGAGTTTGAGTCTGCGTGATGGAATGAGCAGCCATCAACGTAAGCCCAGGAGAGATCTTGAGGCAGGCGTTCTCCTCCTTAGTATCGGTGGTGGGAAGGCAGCGATGGGTGGTTGTTAGAGAGGAGAATATGGGGAGGTGGCTGTTCGTCCTCCCTTCGCAATGGTGACAGTCAGCCAGGCCTTTGCAGGAGCCCATCTTATTGTTTTGGCGTACTTCACCTCAATGTCCTTAGCCTTGCAGTGCCATCATCCAAGCAGCTATGCGGCTGTTTGTGACTTCTGACCTTCCCACCCAGCCTTTGGCTGTTTAAAGAAGGCTACAGGTTGAGTGTACGTCTCTATGATGACTTTCTGTCCTCCAATGTAGCTGCGGAAGTGTTCTACGGCTTGAACTGTGGCCAGAGGGCTCTCTCATGATCGGTTTTATCTCACACTACTAAGGGTCGACTGGCGTAGGCAACAACACATTGTCGGTGTCGTGCTTCTGTGCCAGGGCCGCACTGAGACAGTGGGATGAGAAACTTGCTTCCAGATGAAATTCTTTGTCTTTGTCTGGGTGAGTAGACAGGATGCGAACAGAGTTTGCCTTCATCTGGCCCCAATTGTTCTTGGGTTCTTCCCACTTGAAGGGTTGATAACACAAGGAGTTCGGGGTAGAGATGCAGCTGTCTGCGTAGTCCTCGATGAACTGGCAGGAGTAGTTACGGGCCCCGAGGAAGCTCTGAGTTCTGTCCAAGCGACTTGGGCTTGTGATATCCTGGATAGCTTGTATCCGCCCGGCAGGGTTCAATGCCATCAGCCGACTGTCCGAACCCGTATTTGCTTTGGTGCGACACCACTGGCCTTTGGTGAGGAGCCAAACTTGGCTCCTAGGCGGACAGTTGAGCATGTCGGATCTCAGTGAGGTGTTCCTCAAGGTTTGGCTCCTCATGAGGACGTCGTCCTAAATGAGGTTTCACGGGCTGCGGCATCGCTCATGGCCTTATGGAGAAGATGTTAAACTCGTTAAGAGTTTGAGTACTAAGCAGCATCGGTTCCAGGTATACTGGCTGCTGCGAAAAGCCAGTTTGTACCGATAAGCTGGGTCCACTTTCATCGTCCAGAATCCGTTTGCCGTCACGGTGGAGAAGCGTGGCTCCTTTTACCTTGGCCAGTTCTTGATCCCAGGTGAATCATGGGCCAGCGGGAAAGGGGAACTGTTTGTTCAGGGCGGTAATCAATGGTGAGACGCCACTTTCCGGTTGGTTTTAGCACCGGCCAAATGGTGGTGTAGTTGAATTACATTCCCCTGATTATAAGTTTCTCTAGCAGGGTGTCGAGGATGTCTTGAATGAACTCGTATGCTGCTAATGGAGTGTACTGCCGTACGAAGGTCGGTAGCGCGTTTGGGTCCATGGGGATGCGCACAGTGTGAGGTCAGTGACCCCACAGTCCATTGATCCCTTCGAGAGGTGGTTGGAAATCGAGAAACAATTTTCTTAGCATTTTCTCTCTGTTCTTCTGATGTCCAGGCGTCTGCCTTTTCAAGCTGTTGCTGTATCTCAACCTCAAAACCGGGATATAGTTCCTCTGGTTGCAAGTCCTCTGAGATATCTGTCTGGGTTGATCGTCAGAGCATATGCCATCATGTCCCCTTGGATTTCAGGGAAGGCTCCGCAAATGACGTTTTCAGTGTCTCATGACATGACAGCAATCATGTTGGTCGGAGATGATGTAAAGGACTTGGTCCACGTCGTCATCCTTGACTAGAAGTGGAAGCTCCCCAATGACCGGTATGGTCAGTTCGAAGTCATGGAAGGAACTGTCTATCAACATTCCTGGCGCTTGGTGCTTTCCTTGGACGGGACATTGCGTGGTTAATGACCAGCACATATGTTGTTCGCTGGTTCATCTCCAGCATCGGCGATGCCACAGATTTCCAGGTTGAGTTCCTGGAAGGAGACGCGGCTGGAAGGGCTCTTGTGGGCCAGGTATCCTCTGTCACTTGAGGATTTTGAGCGGTTGGAGCTCCTGCCGGTCCATTGGAGAAGACAGTCACGTCAATCTCACTGGCGACCTGACATGCCTGAGGGATGGTTTGTCCAGGAGAGCATCTGGGCTGGTTCAGAAGACAGAAATTATCTCTCTGCACTGACCTGGGACCACAAGACTTGGTTGATGGTGTCCAACTGTGTTCCTAGTGGACGAAGATCCGCTCCCGCCCAGAATGAGGAGTGGAGTTGGGAACCACGCTCACGAAATGCCTGATCTGTCTTTTTCCGATCTGTGTGAAGATGTGCATATTCCACGTCGCTTTGAGGAGTTTGTGGTAACTCTGCTGAGAGGGGCGGTGACTACATTCGCACGAAAAGGGGAAGTTCGAGGTTGCACAAATCAGTGTATAGTCCATACTGACTGCGGATTTTCCGACCAGAGAGCTACCAGGCGTTGGAGGTTGAGACACCGTTCCAGAGAGATCCCTTCGTGCAGGGGACTGTACAATGAGTTGTCATTGTTCAGCGAAGCAGGAATGAACCATGATTTGTAAACATGCTCTCCGAGTCTGTAGTGAGGCTGGTCCACTTGCTGTGGTGCAGGTGGGATCGAGTTGGGTCGGTCTCGGGGAGAGGCATGTTCGTGGTGTCCTGCTGGGTCTGTCTGGATGACAGCGACTTGTCCGTCTAAGGTGGAGAACTATCACCAGGTTCGAGAGGTTGCAGGGTTTTGACTTGAAGCCCAAATGCGTCCCTGAGTGGCAGTCGATGTTGAGTGGGTCAGGTCCAGCAAGTCCTGACGATGAGCAGTGGTTCTGTATCGATAGAACAAATGTACATAGGATGGGCCAGACTCATCTCTTGGAAGGTGATATCGATCAGGCACGTTGTGTGAGACTGGTCCTGCGTGTAGCTGAATGTTGATATTACAGGTTTCAATCTGCAGGGGTTTTCAAGGAGAGCATGGTTCTTTCGACTTGGGGAAAAGGTGTTGGAAGCACATCAGGCTGATTTCAGACCTGAATCCAAGTAGACCAGGAGGCTGAAGCAGCCTCCTATCACCTGGTAAATGCGCTGCGTTGCCTTTGCGAGACGAGGTCGCCCAAGAAGGTTAAGAAGGGAAGCGGTGTCTGTGGTGAAAATCTCTGGGGGTTCTGGTAGCATACAGTCCTTCCCATCCGACAGGCAAACTCTGGAGATGGGGCGGAGGACACGGTTCTAGTCACGTTGATGGGGGACCAGTGTCACAGCTTCTGCGAGCCTGGGGTGTCGAGAGCGGGCAGGGACCTCAGGTTTCTCCTGCCTCTGCCACATATCAGCCATTAAATCATCCATTTGTGGATGCATTTGTCGGTAAGGTCTCCGGTTGTCTCCCATATTGTCTCTCTCCAGGTTGTATTCCATGAGGCCTTCCAGGTGGGGATATTGACCGCCATATTTCTTTTCGAGGGTACTGATGGGTTTTTCGTTCGGCCCAGTCCCTACCCACTCTGTTGGGGTACTTGGATACCGAGGTCTTCCTGATTGTGGGGCTGGTTTGATCTCACCCCCGGCTCTGGGTGGCACCTGTTGGAAAGGGTCAGCGTTCCTGGTTTCCCCTATTCTGGGAGTTCATCTTGGCGTGGGGTATCTCGTTGCCTTCAGCGCCAGTCCACTGACCAGTTTGGACTTGGATCCCAAGAACTCTAGCGTCCTGTTCAGGTGCTTCTGGGCCCCAGGCGTGTTCGCGTCTCCCAGGCTAGCTGAGAATACCTCCTTATCTCCTGCATGGTGAAGTCACCTGCTCTGCAGTGCATGGTGACATCATACCGCACCTCTCGTGGAGGTTATGCAGGAATAAGGACTTGAAACTTATCTCTTCTTCTAACCCAGAGGCATTAGGCGATCGCCTCAGGCGTCTGTATCTCCTTCGGAGGTTCATTCTTTATGCGTTACCGTAAAGGCACCCAGGGTGGCAGAGGCCTGGTCGGTGAAGAGTGAGTACTCTTCTCGCAGGGAGCCTGACAGAGTGTGGAAGTAGCGATCTCTGGTACCACTTGCAGAGGGCGTTTCCATGAGCGCGTGGGCAGCTCCTGGTTGTGATTTCCCTGCTTCAACTTCTCTCTGAATGATAGGTTAGGCAAATCCAGAAACTTAGCGTTCGATCTCCATAGGTAGTCGTCTATGTTGAACTCTTGCTGTTTGGGTCGCTCCACGTCTTTGGACAGGACTCCAGCTGTCGGAGTGCGATTCCTCTCTCCGAGGGGGTGCGAGCCATCCAGGTCTTCCGACTCGTATCCTACCGGTATTGATCATCGTGGTCACCATATTCTGCGCCCTGCAGGAATGGGGGACTGCGCCCACAGGCATGATCGTGAGCCATAATCTTGGCGTGCGCCGGCTTCGGCAGACGAGGGGTTCACAGCCCATCAGGTCTCTTGCCAACTGAGAGTATCCTCCAGCTCTCCAGGGCAGGAATCCTTCATCAGTCATAGTCTGGAGCAGAATTGGCTCCCGGGCTGGAGTGTGCTGGAGGGTGTTTGGTAGTCCCAAGTCACTGCACTCCCAGGGGTGCCTTTTTCTCCTCTAGGCAGCTCGTTGGCCGGAGTGATCGTCTGCTGCTGGACGTGTGGGCGTGTTGGGCCTTCAGAGCACAGCTTCCTCTGCCTGAGGTCACGCAGCTGTGTTGCCCAGCTGCCCTCCCAGTGTCTTGCTTATGCTGGCTCCGTCGGGAAGGGCGTCGCTCAAGGCCTGTCGTCAGGATCTCGGTTCGGGAGGCCAGCCTTCTTGGGCTCTTTTCTCCTGATCCTGAGCTTGGACCTGCGCTGCCTTAGCTTCGCCTCTCCCTGCCTGGATTGGTCATGTTCTTCTTGGGTCTGCTTTCGAACCGTCTTTCGCGCACTCCTGTAGTGTGTGCGCCAGGTGGGGCCCGACTCTGCTCCTTCCGACATACTGCCTGCATGACCATTAGCTCCTCCGCATGTTCCTGGGTTTTGCAGCTTGCTCTCTGGTTATACAGGAGGTCAGTTGACCCCAGAACTTGAGGTATTGTCTGTGTTGGACCAATGGGGTTGCTCGATGTATCTCGTCAGTTCCTCGATGCTTTATTCATGAGTACTCACTCTCGTAACCACTCAAATCACTCACATCATCAACCGTCATCTTTATGGGCCGGCGGCCATTTCTGACAGGTCGCCTGGCCTGAGCCCTTGTCTCACGGTGATCTTTGTTACTCATCTTTGTGATTTACAGCTTAAAAGCACTTGGTGGGCGGTTGCTGCTTTTACACGAGCGGGTGCAATGCGTGCGTGTACAAACACATGAGGCACAGAGTGAGCTTTCACCTGTGTTTACTGTCTAGGATAACTCGTGACTCAATCCTAGTTAGTTGTAGTTTTCGAAATCAAAAGCATGTAGAATCTCTCCAATAAGCTACTAACCATGAGCGCGGCAAGCAACCAACCACAGTTACACAGCGTCTGCTTAGCAAGAAGTTTTTAAACAATACAAATTATTGAAAAATTAATTTCTAAAATTGTAGTAACTATAAAATTAGTATCATTTATCGGTCATCAAATGACACAACCACTACTATGCAGTAAGCAGCCAACCACGGTTACACGAAGCACTAGTATACCTGTTGGCAATGGTGCAAGGGGGAAAAAAAATTAAGTTTTTCAAAAAAAAAAAAAAAAAAAAATTAATAATAATAATAATTAATCAAATTAATCCAAATTAAAGAATTTAAAAGTAATGAAAAATTAATATTTTTAATTTTCCCAAAAAAATTTTATTGGATTTATGCACAAATATTATGACTTTAGCTGGAATAAGATAGCCTCCTACGGGGCACCAATTATGTTGTGCAATAGTAGGTAGACTGGATGTTGGCTATTTTCAATAATCATAAATATGATTATTAAAATAAATAAAATTATTTAATTAAAATAAAATAATTAATTGAAAATGATAGAGTTATCAATTAAGAATAATGAAATAATTAATACGAAAACAATAAAATTATCAATTAAGAATAATAAAAGTTGTAATTACAATTTATCAAAGGCAGGGCACCACCCTGGAATCAGGGACCAGCAATCAGTCAATAAAGATCGGTCATAATCTGAAAAGTTCAATTAGAAATCTCAATATTTTCTGTTAATGATTATATAATGAACAGTGAAGGTTTTAGTTCGAGCACGAAACAGTCATAATCCCGGCTGTGATACACATATATGTATGCACAAAGAATCACAAAATACCGGTACTTTAAATATAAAAGGGGATTTATTTGCGATAATGACATCAATGTAACCAATGACTATTATCACAGCAAACCCACTATATCAAAGATAAAAACACCTGGCATATTACAATCGTAACACATATGTAATGCCTCCAATGTGTGTCTGCAGTGAGTATGTGTGTGTGCGTGTGTGTGTGTGTGTGTGGGTGGGTGTGTGTGTATGTCGGGGAAGATGGAGACAGATGGCGTCTAAAGCCGTGGTGTGAGGTTACAGCGAAATCAAAAATGGCGTACAAAGTGCGTGGTTTGGGTTACAAAATGGCGGTGCACCATGGTTTGGCCACCAGGAATGGTGGACAAGGTTATGATCTATCTCGTGTGGTTCAAAGCCGAATAGTAGAATCGATAGCACTATCAGATTCTAGAAGGTATATAAGGCATTGAAGTGTGGGGATGCAGTTGGACATTATGTGCAGGATTTAGGAGAGAAGAGAGAGGAAGGAAAAGTTATACACTAATTTATCAGAGGAGGTCTCAAACACCGCCAGGAGCAACTGCGGGGACTCTACCACTCGGTACCCAAGCGAGCGAACTAAGATCGATCGCTGTGTACCGATCTTTAATAGGTTAGAATCTCCATAGAGTGGTCACAACGGTAACATATGTGATGACGTGGCAGGAAATGCGAATACGTCACGGCCTTACGGGCACAATGTGGACAAAATTAGACACAGCTGTTCCTTTTACAAATGTAAACTCAAATAGTAACACTGCTAATAATTAAACTAGTCTCTGCCCAGACATAAGCCTCTTACTGTCGATGTTCGCGGTTGGTTACAGGTGCGCGGCCTTGGCGTTCGAGAAGGTGGATTTGGTTATTGGCCGTCAGGTATTGATCAGCTGCTTCGTGTGATGGCAGCGGGGGCAAAGCTGCGGCCGGAAAGTGGAGAGAATGGTCTCGTTCTCCGTGTGAAGTCTCATGTAGCAGCGAATATAAACTTGCTCTTCTGCAGGGATGAATAGCCGGCGGAGCAGCTATGATTTGTGGGAAATGGAGGAAAAGTCTGTGGATAACTAGGCGGCGAGTATTCGACTTTGCTGCGGTCCTTTCAGAGCCAAGTTCAAGTAACAAAAATTAAAAGGGAGTTGGAATGTGAACTTAAAAGGGAAAAATATAAAAAACTACAAGCGTTTGTGGTTGCTCCCTTAAGTGTCTGGATCATCTGGAGGGGAACCTGGAGAGGTTCTGGTCCACATCTTCAGTGCACCGGGAATGAGCAATGATTTTGGGGAGCTCTCGGTATTTATTACCTGCGAAATGTGCAGCCTCCCCCTCCTGGAAGGCCAGGGGTCTTGTTGGCTCTCGGCCAATAGAGAGGCCCCAAGTTGACCTCAGGCAGTCCAAGACAACATGGCTGCTCTGTCGAATCTCTGGAGGCTGTCTCTGAGAGGGCAAAACTCTAGACAGGCCTTGAAAAGCACACGTGAGCCTCGTTCACGATCCTTTGTCTAAGCTCGATGCAACATCCCCCCTTTGGTCTGGAGAGTGGGGTGGCCACAGTTTCCAGGGCAAACCCTAAGTCGGTTCAGTTATAATCCACGGAAAGGTAATCCTGAGTGAGGTTGAAGCAGTTAATGTTAGTTCATTTCATGAGGCATAATCTGGGCAGAGACTGTAAATGCCCAGGCATACAGAGGCATAAGAAAATGTCTGGGCAGACAGAGGCATAGAAAATGTCTGGGCAGACAGAGGCTATATAATATTTCTAAATACGGCACACAATTTCACTTTCACATAATGCGATCAGCAGTCATTGTCACATATCCATGAATTGATGTCGAGCGTGAAATGAAAAGAAAAGGAAAAAGGAGCAGCAGGAAACATATATGTTAGTAAGCTGTGTCTTGGGAAAAATGACACTGTCGCAGCCGTTCTCGGTGGAACGAAGAAAAGTGAATCAATTTTTGCCTGAAGTTTCTGAATATGTTATACATCCGATAAGCCACCAATGACGTGATGATCAACCACTGAGAGCAGCACACAAAAAGAGCGTTGAGCTAGGATGTTCTACATAGATTGGTGACCGACTAGGGTGTTTGCCCAATTTGGTGAAGGTAGGGCCCAGTTGGTTGACTTTGAACCTTACACTCCTTTGTCCCCTCAGCTATGAGCTGTTGTTGGATGGTTGTGTCAATCGTAAGATTGTGACCTCTAAAGGCGTCCAAGATCTCAATCTCCACATCGTGTCTGTCGGAGTTAAGATGATGGAGGACAATGTCATAATATGTATAGTGGCTCATGGGGAACCACTAAACATTGTCTGGTTGGTCAGGCTTAGTTTTGTGGATGTATCATGACGGTCATAGGCCATTATGGCTTCAGTGGCGAATTGTATTAACCAACCATTTGTTACCGACTCGCTCTACTCTAGTTGGTGTTCCTCATTTCTGGTGGACACTCTGACCTTAGCACTTTTGTTCTGGGGCGTCGGATGTAGACCACAAGAGGTAATTGTGGCATCCCTGATAAAGGGTGTAAGGACCAATCCAATGGATGTCCTTTGTTTGTGCATAAACTTTAGGGGCCCAGGATGAGATAGAGCGGGGTTTTCGTCGTGGTAGGCGATAGTGGTGGTGTTTTAAGATGAATATGTGTGTTATCCTGCCCAAACCCAACATTTAGAACGGACTTCAGACGGTACCACGTTCTGTTGTTCAATAACCGGTAGATTTATGATGAATCCTATTTCTAGAAGTTCTGCGGATCTACGATGTTGGGATTGCACTGCCAAAGATTGAATGCCAAATGTACCTGAGACTGCACAACCGTAGTGGTAGCGAGACTTTGAGACTCTCTCAACGAGTTCTAGAAAAACCAAGTAGTGGGGATCCTACCGGCGCTCAGACTGTTAACCGTGGAGCTAACTTCTCTCAGGGTCCTGCATTAAGTCTTTCACTACCTGAACATCGTTATTTCATCTCTCACGATATTGACAGAGTATTTAAGGCATACAGGTATGGTTTAGGAGAGTAAGTGGTTCACAGCAAGTACCGTGCCTGAGTGTGGCGCCAGGTCCTGTAACTGCTCTTGTTGGAGGTTAAGTCTCTGTTGGATTTCTGGCATTTCCTCGTCTAACTCACTCATGTATCTGTGGTGCACGAGACTGATTGAGTTAGTTACTGATAGACTTAATAGAGAAAGGGACCCGATAGCTGATGCTGCAACGACTGAATTTAATTTTTGGTATTTTGGTTACTGAAGATCTTTCTCAGTGACCAGCAACTTTTGCAGTTGCTCGAGAATATGCACAGTGGTCTGCTTTGCTTGTTCCCTTTCGCGTCTTGTGTCTGGATTACACTTAAACTCCCCTCCGTCAACCGTGGGGGGTTTATGGGCGTGCTTTAGTACACATCCCAGGGTCCAGTCGTGCGTGACCTTTGGGTGTAGAGTCCACAACGGGTAGAGTCCGGTGTGTTCTGGAAGAACAATGCCGGTTGGTGGGCCTTGTTCAATGCTTGAGTGGTCGAACCATTTGTGGACTGAGAACATGCCAAGGATCCAAAGAGTATCATCTGAAACAAACAAACCTTAGTTACTATGGGCGTGGAAGGCGAAAAGGATATCTAGTGCATGCTGGCCATTTGTGAAGTTGGCGCATGCGGCTATTGATGGTGTGGGTGATTTTACTGGTCTCCCTGTTGGAGTTGGGATTGCTCCCCCCTATCAGGTGTGGGGGCAGCGTCCGCTCCTGAGATTGGGGAAGGTTCATACGGTTTGATCTGGTTTGCATGGACCCATTTGTATGTGGGTGGTCTTCTCTCTTTCGGGATCCTGATTCGGTATGCTACCGGTGAGAGTTTTTTCCTATCATAGTAGGCCTTCGAAGCTTTCACACTGGCCTCCAGGTTTTCCTGTGCCAAGGCAAATGTTGCCTTGAGGTGGTCACGCAGCTCTGCCACATATTGGTGGGCAGTGTATGCGGTCATAACACTGAGGTCTTCAGCCTGGTACAACAGGTGCAGGGGAGAGTCATTTTGCCTTCCTGTCATCATTTCCAAGGGTGTGACCTGTGGGCGATGCTTGAGTGGACCTGATTGCCATTAACACTAGGGGAAGTTTTGTCCCAGTCCTTGCCATTACTTCCCGTACTTCTTTAACATGTGGATAATGGTCAGTGTGTCAACTTGGCCCGATGATTGGGGGTGATGAGAGATGTAGACCTGACCGACTCCCAGGGCGTCGCATAGGGAGGTCATGGCGTTTGAGGTGAAATGGGTTCCCGCGATCTGAGTCAATGGAGAGTGGTAGGCCCCAGCGACTGAGCACATGATTCAACAGTAGGACTGCTGTGGTGACAGCCGTGTCATTGGGCGCTGGGAGGCATTCCACCCCATTTTAGTGAAGCGCAGGTAACCGTGAAGGTACTTGTTGCCCTGCATTGAGATTTTGGGACTGGTCCCAATCAGTCGATCTGGAGGTGGGACCATGGAAATGTCACCCCCCTTCCTTGAAGTGGGGCTCGACATCAGTGGTCGTGAAGTTGGAACTGACAGCAGGTGAGACACCCTCGTACATATGCCTGGGTGTCGGTTGCCATTGATAGTAAGTACACGACTTGTTGGAGTGTAGCTAACGTGGCTTTGTGCCTCTGTGGCCTCCGACAGGGGAATCGTGAGCATGGAGGCTAACATTACCTATGGTCGGTGGAGCGACCACGGTTTGGTTCTTGGCCGTCGCGGGGCGTAGATGGTAGTCTTTCTCAGCCTTAAATGAGTAATGCCAGTCGAATGATTTTGTCTCTCTATGAGATTCAGTTGAGGTTGTGCGTCTTGCTGAGAGGGTTCATGATTATCTGCCGGATGGCGCTGATAACGAGTCCTGCTCCTGCACCAGCAACCAGTCTACGTCTCCAGGTTTACGGCCTAGGTGCAGGATTTGGTCGCAGGCTTGGAGGTTCTCTTGCCTCTCTCTTGCTTGTCGTCGGAGTGATAGCGTTCACTGCACAGGTTTAAGGACTTTGGAGTCCCTGGCTCTGTAGCTCCCAGGCGCGTGCCTTGTTCTGCGGCAGCTGGGCGGTCGCTTCGATCATTTCCATCTTTTTCACTGCCCAGCGATCTGGTGACCTTGACCTTCTTCCAGCCAGACCTGGTCAGTCCTTTGTCTGTTACCAGTTGATCACTTGAGTTGGGAAAAGCTCCTGAGTGTTTGACCTCTTTATTTCTGGCATTCTTCATTCCCTTTCCTTCCATAAAGGAAAATGGGAGATGTGTGCGGCGTGATTAGGTCTGTGCAGATCACCAGCTGTGTTATAGCCAGCTTAAGCGGCTTGTTGCAGAGCAATGAGTATATGGCGGCAATCTCTGCGTGCTGACTGCGTCTTGGGCCCCTAGTTGGTGGTGGTCTGAGTTCACTGCAGTTATAGC